>NC_043766.1:37072466-37197466 GCF_902148845.1 Salarias fasciatus
TTCTGCACTCCCAAAACAGGAAAACGTGGCTCAAACCTCAAGAATATTAGGACTCCCCGGTGTTTGGAGCGTCTTATAGGAATTGGACACCGCCTTTTCTCTACAATGGATGAAAAATACTCAAAGAAATTGATGCGGTTTTCAGATTCCCAGATTTCACCCAGACGTTGTGCTTTTTGCATGATGAGTTGTTTTTCCCTGTAGTTGTGGAGATGAATTTATACACCCCTCAGTCATGTGGACTCTCTGTGTCACCTGTCCAACTTGATCCAGGCTTTTTTAACTCTGAGAACCAGGGTATTTTTTCTTCCTGTTCCACTCTTCTTTCAACTGCTTTAACTTTTTCCCACACCAGGGTCAGAGAATTAACTTTCTGGTCTAGTTTTTTGGGCAAAGTTGAGTTGAGTTTTGCAAATATGCTTTCATTAATTTTTGCTACCAGGTTGTCCATCTTGTCTGTTTTTGGGTGTCGTTACCCACAATACTTCTCTGGACATGTTGTTTTAGCTGTGTTAAACTAGTTCTGAACTCTTCAAAGTCACTGGAGCTCAACTCTGGTGCACTCCTACTCTTTTTGCATCACGTGACTCCCTCCCCTGTGACTGCAATTCTGAAAACTATATCTTGCAAACAGTTGTGCAGTAACATTCAGCAATAACATTCTGGAAAAAAAAAAAATCAATGAATTCAAGTTCAGTACTTCACCAGTTAACTCAACAAAATGATCAGGACACGTTGTCATTGTTTTTGTTTAATTTCTTTATGTCTTTATTCAAACTAATGGCATTAATGACCATTCAAAAATCATGGTTCTTTTCCAGTTGTCGAGCTTTTGCGTGAACTCCTATTTTTGTGATTCAGCCCCTCTCTTTCTCTTTACCTGAACAGGAAGTGGACTTATGTGTACGACCTGCATAGACGCCAACTGCTCAAGAGAGGAACTGAGGCAATGCTCTTCTTCAGAGACAATGTGTATCACCGCATCAATCTTAGGTATGTCTTTGCTTGTATAAATGTTGGAATGTTGAGGTCAGTCGTTTCATTCTTCAAGATTTCACTCTTTCCCTCAGTCCAAAAGGTGGACAGCGGATCATCTCTACTTGAATCATGCTCTTGAAATGGGTCATGTGGCTGTTTGTAGGGTTATCATTAGCTTTAAAAACTGTTAGCGGACAATGAAATCAATAGGAAAAGGAAACAATGGGTGTACTTTTGAAATATCTGTAACATACATGGTAAGGGCATGCCTTTCAAACGTTTAATTGTTGATTCTCAAGTTTAAATATGTATGAATGGGAAAAGCTGATTACATTTTAACTCCACAGAAAGTTCATCCAACACCACAGAGCAGCGAATCTTTAAGGGTTGTGCTCCATCCTCCCTGTGTCCATCCACTGGTTCTCGGACATTTTCAACTAACATAGCTGGTTCCAATACGGTTGTGTCCGCCGAGTGCTGCAACACAGAAAACTGCAACTCACAAACTCTGCCTGGTGAGTACACATAGCTAAGATAAGCTACAGGACAATTGGATATGTGTGGAAAAAAAAATCATCTCAAACAGCCGTGTTCTGTTTTAGCACCGACTCTTCAGTCGACAAATGGTCTGCAATGCTTCTTCTGTGAACCTGGAACCAGCCAGTGCTCTGAAGTCATGCAGTGTCGAGGAGCACAGGACAACTGCTTCCAGGGGAATGGTGAGTCCTCGTCAGCAATTTCAAGTGAAGACGCAAAGCTTTTCTTGCGTTTTGCCAGTGCATTGTCATGACAGTGGTGCTTAGAGCCAATGTAAAACAAGAGATGGGAATTGCAGCATTAAAGTACTGAGTGTCACTCACCCTAACCCATATTTTATTCCGTGCTGGGTAATCAAACTACCCCCCGCTTATGGTATTAGTCCCAGTCCATGTTCTCTTGGTCCCGGTCTCAGATGTTTCTGTTGAAACATTATCATGGAAACACTATTTATGTTTAACTACTTCAACAAAAATCTACAATACTAAAAAAAAAACTCTCATTCACAGTGACAAACCTTTCTGGAACTGTTCCTGTGGTTGGATGCACATCTGCGGCTGTGTGCCAAGCCGCCGCCAGCCTGGGAACACTACCGTTTGTCAACAACGTTGGCCAGTTCTCCAGTGGACCAACGTGTTGTAGCCAGAACCTGTGCAATAACATCTCAGGTAACGGGTCAACTGGATCTGTCACAACCTCTCCCACACAGATGACGGCTACCACACAGATGACGAATACCACACAGACGACGATTTCCAGTGACGCGTGTTGGATCAGGATGTCGATTTCCCATCTGTTGTTTGGTGTCCTTATCCTCACTCTGTATTAGAAATCAACAGCGAAACCGATGGACAGTACTTTGTCATCTGTTAGTGAGACAATTCAACATGGTAAAATATGCTATATACTATATTTAAAGAAATACTAGATTCCACATGCACAATTATCATAAATTATTACTGTGCATGGCATACACATTAACGGCCTGAAGTTATTCAGAACAACGCACTCAAAAATTTTCAACAGGTGTGATGATGCACTTTAACATTACTGCATTTTTTATTATTATTATTAACTGGTGTAGCTAGTATTACTGGGGAAATCTTTTTTTTTAACAGAAAACAGCAGTAAAACAAAGATGAATGCCTGTCAGAAAACTGAAAACCTGAAGTCTGTGGATGTTTCTTTTCCCTATTTAAGAATTTCTAGTTATTTATCATTATTCCGGCAAAAAAATATATTTAAAACTTAAGTGAAAAGTGTGCTGGATTATTATTCTATGAATCTTATGTTTTCAAGTCATTTCTATCTTGTGAAATGCTAATAGCTTGAAATATTGTCAAAAGAAACTATGCAGTTTGAAGGTGTTCTGTGTTATTCATTAATGACAATAAATCCAATTGCTCAAATTATATGACTCTGAATATTTATGAATGTAAATGAAGAATTCAGGGTGACAATTTTCTCATTTGTGGAAGTGACTTGAAGGAGAGGCGTTCACCACACATTGAAAAAATTAAGTTCAGAACCTTTTACTATGAACAGCATAAAACGTATGATGCATGACACGGAAAATAAAACATCTTCTTCCACAATTCACAAAGGTTCTAGAAAAATTAAACACGCACAACCTTGTAAGTGAGAGCAATGGCACTGATGAAACTTGTGGAGATTTCTATGGGAATACATTAAAAATGATTACACTGTTGGTGTTTTCAAAGATTACATATTTTTCACAATTGATTAAGGAAAATAATGAATAAATTAGATAAATAAGGTATAAAGGGTTACCTGGATGATAGACATCAATTTGTGCATCTCAATAATGTTAAATCAGATCTATTGAGGGTCACTTGTGGGGTCCTTCAATGCTCTGTGTTTGGTCCTGAATTCTTTATACTATATATAAATGATATTTGTTATTAAGGCTTCCGACTGTTGAAATATGTTTTATTTGCTGATTACACCACTCTCTACGACTCGAGAAAAAAACTGCAAACAGCTTCTGAGAATAGCTGAAGACAAAAAACTGATATGACGTCAAGAAGTGATAACTTAACCTAAATAAAACACCAGTCAAACTAAGAAAAACAGGCCCAATGTCCACCTTGATGAAAATCACATTGTTTCTCCTGGAGCAAAGGTTTGGCTTCCTCCAACAAATTGTTTATCGAGTTAAAAAGCCTTCAATTCCACCATTTAGTTGAACTCAAAAAAGCACAGATGATGTAAAAATACAAAATTATTTTATTTTATTTATTTATTTATTTTTATTTGTTTTTTTGCTGTAGTACTCTGAAGCTGTTTGCAATCAGAGAGAGTGGTGATAATCCGAGGGAAACTGGGCTTTACAAACGTTTGGAATTCTGTCAGTATTTCAGTGAAACAGGAGCGTTTGCTTTGTGCACAACACTGACTTTACTTTTAGTATCGCAGATCCGGCCAGAACGCTTGCCTGCGGCAAGATGGCCACCAGTGATGACATTCGAAACTCCGCTGTGAAGCATCTAGCCTTTATCACATATATCTCTCTCCACCTCATCCTGATTACACAATCCTTCACAAACCTGTTAGCAGGCCATTCAGTGAGAGAAAGTTACTTTCTCTGTCTACGCTCAATCAAATGTTTCAATAATATGTTAATATACTCGACCTGACTTTACAGAGTTTAGATGGTGCGCATCATGTGTGTTTTTTAAGTGACCTGACAGCAGAAGTAAAAAGGCTGGAGGTGAGACAGGCGGTTGTGTCTCACAGTATGCGGCGTTCACACTTGTGTCTTCACTTTTTATATAATGGAGGATCAAAGTTCCATTGTAAGCAAACGTAAGACCAGAACAACAGGACCGTAACATTTCTTGATTTCCGTGTGCAACATGTGGTCTAAATATCAAAATTACCTTGTGCAAATTGAAATTTAACACTTTCACCTGTCACAGCAGTTGAAACAAAGCAGAGATGAGAACAGTGATTTAAGAATAAAAATAAAAATGTTGAACCTAAATATATTGTAGGTTTTGGAGATGAGGACAAATAGAGATGAAATTTTAAAGACATGCTGATTCTGTATTTTCTACATAATATTGGTTCATGCATTTCAATCAGTCATGTATCACTGACATTGGTGTGGTTGTTGAGCAGTGTGTTCAGTAGAGGGCAGCACAGGCTCATGTGATTTCTATTCCAAAAAAATGGTTTGGGATCAAAGCTGCCAAGAGGAGTATTCACACCTTTAACTGACTTTATTAAAACGTAGCCTTAGCAGACAGAAGATGTTCAAACTGGCACACACTCTCTCTCCACTCTATTTTCTGCATGTGTTGCTCCTGAATGAGATCATGGACATCCCGATATGCAAGAAGTAGAGATACAGCAAAGCGATAAAGAGAAGACTTAGTTGAGAAAGGGAACATGCTACTATCAAGAGAGGACAGAATGCAAGAGAGAGACAGCAGAATGCAAATGGAGTAAGGACAGACTGCCAATGGAGGCAGGAAAGACCACAAGAAAGAGGGCAGACGACAAGGGAGGGATGGAAGACTGCATGAAAAAGGACAGACTTCAAAGAGAGACAGGACAGACTGTAATACAGTTGGCAGACTGTGTGAGAGTGGACAGATTGCAATAACAGGGGACAGACTGGAAGAGGGTACAGACTGGAAGGGAGAGGACAGACTAAGATAAGGACAGACTTTCAGAGACAGGACAGATTGTAGGGGGGGGGGGTGCTACAAGATAAAGGTCAGACTGCAAAGAGAAGGAGGACAGATTCTAATTTTGAGGGCAGACTGTGAGACAGGAGAGGAGAGAAGGGTACAGACTGGAACAGAGAGGACAGAATAAGACAGAGGACAGATTTTAAGAGAGATTACAGACTGGAAGAGAGAGGACAGAACAAAAAAGAGGACAGACTTTGAGAGAACAGACTGCAAACATCAAGAGGACAGACCACAAGATGAAGGGACAGACTGTAATATAGAGGACAGACTGTGAGACAGAGGACAGATTGCAATAGAGGTGTCCCCGACTAAGAATTTCCATAGTCGAATCTGATTCGTCCGATTCTGCCAATAGTCGTCTGATAGTCGAATCTATCATCTTGTTTGGCGGAGCGGGGGGAGCGGGGGGGAGCGGGGGGGTGGCGGCGCTGCAGAGCGTGCCTACACGGGGAGTCGGAGCAGCGCAGCACAATGCAGAGCGGTGCTCACACAGCACACGGAGCGTCGGGGCGCCTATACCCACAGCCGGCCCTGATTGCACTAATAATAATAAAAAATACAAATAATTAAAAAAATAAATAAATAAACAGCGCAGGCAGGTAAAACAACACTTATTTGTTTCCTCCACACTGAAACACAGACTGGAACAAAGTGTCGGTGACTCTAAACATCAAACAAATGAAGTATAGTTCAAATGACCAGAACCAAACCCTCTTCTAACAAACGGGCTAAAGCATGTTATTTATTTATATCTATAATCTCTGCAGATAAGCTCACATTTTTTGGCTAAACAGTTTCTCACATTATCTGCTCAAATTAAATGAAAGGCTTAATTGCACTGTGTCGGTCCGTTTTCGCAGCGCAACATCCACGCAAAAACAAACACTAAATTAAATAGAATTAGCCTTTTAGATAAATAAAAATAATAATATAATAATAACCTAAAATATTACAATTAAACGAAATAAAAGTCAGCATTAAAAATGAGAATTGAGTAACAGAACCGTCTTTTAATAGCCCAATTATCTGGCTACTGACCCGTCTGAGGTGGAAAGCCATGTTGTTGTGAAGTGATATGAAAGGACACAATCTGCATTTGACTTTTTTTGGATCATCTTTGACTTGGTCTGAAGTTCTGTCTTTTTCCGACATTGTAAGACTTTGTAAGACATTGTAAGCCAAATCACCACCGAGATGCTGCTCTGTGACGGAGCTCTGCGCAAAATGGGATTGTGCCACTCCCCATGGTGGTTGATTCACAGACACTAAATAGATAGAATATTGAATAAAACTACAAGTTAAGTAAATTTTTCCACAGTATATTTGATAGGCTAACATGTATATCAAATAGGCTTTATATCATGTTTATTTGGGGAAAAAAACCAAGCAATTCTATGTAAAATCAGTCATTCAGCACCCCCATACAGCTGGAATGGAATGGTCCTCGTTTAATAATCACATTTTTTCGATGCTTCGACTGCGTGATTGGTAGTCGAATCAGGCCCCTTCGAACGAATCGTCGAATTGTCGACTATCTGAGGACACCCCTAGATTGCAACGAGCGAGAGGACAGACAACAAGATAAAGGGGTAGACTTCAACAAGAGGGAGGACAGACTGTGAGAGAGAGGACGGATTGCAAAGAGAGAAAACTGACTGCAAGAGAGGGTTCAGACTGGAAGAGAAAGGACAGACTGTAAAGGGCAGACTGTGCAGAAGAGAGGACATATTGCAATGAGAGAGGACAGACTAGAAAAGAGAGGACAGGATAAGATAGAGGACAGATTTTAAGAGAGAGGACAGACTGTAAGCTGGAGGACAGACTAATAAAGTCCAGACTGCAAAGAGAGGGAGGACAGACAGCAATATAATCGAGAGAGTGGAAGAGAGAAGACAGACTGCACTGTCTGTGTTTTCATAGTGTCCAGAATTACAGCTTCAGACCTGCAGCTTTGTGCATTTCATAGTTTCAAACCTGCTGACTGTTTTTCCACAATTTCCAGTTCTTTCTGTTGCATCACAGTAAAACCTGCTCAACATGTGCCATTTTCTGTAGTTGCATTGCTTCCAGTCAGATGGTTGCCCCTCCCAGTCAACACTTATTTCTAATAGAAAGGCTCATTGACGTGCTGATTGGTTTTTATGTGTGTGTGTGTGTGTGTGCTTAACTTTTTATGTACGCAGGTCACCAGGGAGGCTCCGCAGTCTTTAGACCAGATTGTTTTCACTCTAAATGGGAACAAATAGGCGTTGAACATTACAGTGAGTCACGATACGTCCCTCACATTACAAAACTTCACTTAGAGTCACAAAGTTACCTCAAATGCCTGTTTCTGGCCTCGCTACACCAGGAAATCTCCAAGGACAAAATCTGGAATTATCTTCTGATTCAGGGCATAAAATATCAGGGACAATATGTGAGATGTTCTGTGTAACAATGTTATGTTGTTTTGTTTAAATGACACCAGTAATTGCGATCAAAAAACTCCCAAGACAATTTCATTACTTGGACTGTTGTCCAAGACAATACAAAATTTGGTGTATTGAAGCCCCTTGGGCAACAACATCAAGCAAAAACCTTTGTTTTAATGATGCAAATGTCTTACCACCAGCAGCTTTGAAGTCATTGTTTTATACCTCATGTCCACTGAAAGAAAAAAAATATAAAATACAAAATGTATTCAGACTGATCATAAACTAAAGAAATAACATCCCTTATTTCCTTACTGCAGGCTACCTGTGATCCAGGCTGGCACCTCTGCTGTCCTTTACTGCTCTGTTCTTCAACCCTGTCCTCAAATCCTGTCTTCAATCCTCCTGTCTCTTCTCTCTTGCTTTCTCTGCACATTTTTTATGATTTCCTGTTCATTTTCCCCTCAATTTCTCATTCACTCCTTCCTCTCTTCTGTCTCTGTTACTCTTTAAATACAATATTTCAGAGCTGTTCATTTTCAGTGCGGTTGTGTTGTTGTTGGTATTAACGGATAATACTGAGAGCCAGCTAGCAAAATCAGTCAGAGTTTCAAAAACCGGGAACATCAATCTGTGTAGCAGCTTCTGCTTCTGCGTCTTCTACTGCTGCTGCTGGTGGTTGTGACGTCCGCTTTGTGAAAAAGCTTCTAATATCCATGACTTGAGTCGACTCTGGTTAGCAGCAGATTCAAGGAGCAGCAGGCACATAGACGTGAACGCTTCATCTTCTGGACAGGCGGCAGACTGCTGGCTGCTCTCCAGCGCATGCTGCCACTCTCTAGTGAATTCCAGTACTGCACATTATACTCAGACCAGCTCGGATCCGCGATCCGGGGCTCTTGACAAAACATCCGGGGCTTGAGCCCAAGTAGCCACCCCCTAGATCCGCGTATGGCATATGCCATGCTTCCCTTATTGAGGGGGCTTTCACACCTGTACTAAGTACTTAAAAAATGTGTTTATTGGCAGATGAAAGAAAACTTAAGCAAAAAAAAAAAAAAAAAAAAAAGCAACAACAATTGCAACTGAATTATTTCAAACATATTTATCTAAATGTGCACTTATATGGACACAGTCTTGAGCCATAACTTTTTGGTAACGTGAAAATAAAAAGGCAAGTAGCACCAAAAAATAAAATTAATGAATATACTCAAAAGATAACATTAATAATAGATAAAAAAAAAAAACATTATTTTTCAAATATGCATTAGCACAAGGTAGATTGCTTAATTTGAAAGTCAAAGTCAAGCCTCCTTGGTACAAGTGCATTAGGCAGTGCCTATCTCCGTTTCGTAACCCCAGGCCACACAGCTACTGTGAGTAGTGGAAGCTACAGTGGGAGGTTAGACCTCTGGTAGCTCTGTGTGTTCAACCCCCTACCCCATTCTATATATGCCAAGTACCTGGCTAGAAAGCAGCAGGTACCATTTTGAAGGTCTTTGGTATGACCCGACTGGGATGTGAACCCATGAACTCCCAGTTATGAGGCAGATGCTCTACCACTAGGCCATCACTCCTGTAATTTGAAAGTACACAATAAAATATCAATCTGAATATAGTTCCTATTTGTTAGCTACACTTGGACATAAAGACTTTTTAAAAGTCCCTGCTGTCTTCAGCTGGTGGATGGAAAAGATCAGTTCGTGTTCAGTCGGTACCTCTGTGGATTCACCACAGATCACAGCTCAGGGCCCGGGAGCAGGTTGGGAACACACTCAGAATGTGCCCTGGTTCACACAAAATCCACCAGCAAAAAAAAAAAAAAAACCAGCAGCTTTCCCACAGGACTTCCTCACCAACCCACCTTCTTGCCCTTACACCCAGCTCCCCATAAACAAAATAAGCGCTCGTTCTTCTCCCTTGAACCAATGTGTTTAAAATATCGTGAAACTGTACGATATAAGGATAAAAATTCTCAAACGCTCCGTCTCCATGAGAACAGAAAAATTTATAATTAAAAAAAAAAAAAAAAGAACCTGATTCCGTGCAAATTGGACAAAACAACTTTTGAAAAACCCTAAAATTTGAACCCTCTTGTCCCTGGTTTTGGGAGTGTTGTGTGATCCCCTTGCCTACATCTACTTCCAATCATAACCAGTTTGGAACACAGACACACATGCGCACACACACATACATATATTTGTACTTCCATAGTTGTGAGGACACTCATTGACGTAATGCATTTTCTGGTCCCTTATCCTAACCCTAACCATGAAAAATAAATGCTTAACCCTAACACTTACCCTAAACCTAACTGCAATCCCAACCAAAAAAATCAAGTCTTAACCCTCAAAAAGGTCTGTCGAAAAATGAGGACTGGCAAAAATGTCCTCACTTCGAAAAAAATGTCCTCACTCTGTTGGCTAAAAGCTCATTCTGGTCCTCACAACTGAGTATGTACAACAACAAACACACACATACACACACACACACATCCATGTGCCAAGAATGAGATATATTTCTGCTGTTTCCTGTTTGCCCACTCTTCATCGATATTTCATCATTAACATCTGTATGAGTTTTAGTTGCTTTACGTATTTTACTGTCTGGTTATATGTATAAACGCTTTTCTTTGGGAGGTGTTGGGATCTGTGTGTGTTCCATGAAGAAAAAAGAGGAAGTAATTCACCAATTAATATTGTGCATGTACTTCATTTGATCTGTAGCTATTTCGGCTGGAAGACAAGAGCTTTGCTCAGAATGTACTGCGTTAATATGAAACATCTAAATAAGAAAATATAAAAAAGAGCAATGACTGTTTTCACTCTAAAAGTCTTTGGACAGGAATATTGGAGAGAAAACAAAATTTGATTGAAGTTCTATTAAACCTAAAGGTGACAATAAATGATCAATGGGTTGACAAGTGGATGGAAGATTTTGCCGTGAGTCTGAGAAGTCTCCATACCAAGAAGATGGCCCCCAGGGATGATCTGTTAAGTGAATGCCTCAGTCATCAAAAGCCCAGTAAGGATGAGTTAGAGGAGCTATCATGAACAGACAAAGCCCTGCATGGCATGTACCACCGACACATTGAAGAAGTGGCTGACATTGGGAAAACATACCAGTGGCTGGAAAAATCTGGACTGAAGGACAGCACAGAGGCACTAATCATGGCTGCACAAGAACAGGCCCTGAACACAAGATCAATAGAGGCCGGGATCTACCACACCAAACAAGACCCCAGGAGCAGACTGTGCAAAGAAGCCCCAGAAACAGTACAGACCATCACAGCACATCAGAGCAGGGTGTAAGATGCTGGCAGGCAAGGCATACATGGAACGGCACAACCAGGTAGCGGGCATTGTGTACAGGAATATATGTACCGAGTATGGACTGGAGGTCCCAGGGTCAAGATGGGATCCAGACTGAAAAGCAGGTGATGGCCAATGGTGGATAAACAGCAGAAGACAGCTGTGGTGATAGATGTAGCAATCCCAAGTGATGGCAACATCAGGAAAAAGGAGCACGAGAAGCTGGAGAAATACCAAGGGTTGAGGGAAGAGAGAGAGAGAGTGTGGGGTGTGAAGGCAACAGTGATACCAGTAGTGATCGGGACACTGGGAGCAGTAACCCCCAAGCTGGGAGGATGGCTCCAGCAGATACCAGGAACAACATCTGAGATCTCTGTTCAAAAGAGTGCAATCCTCGGAACAGCTAAGGTCCTGCGCAGAACCCTCAAGCTCCCAGGTTTGATTTGTCTTAGTTTCTGGTACTTTCCCCTGCAATCATTTTCTGCTCCACCTTCTCTTTCTTTAGTTTTGGGTAATCATCATTTACAGTTGATCTTATTCAAAAGGAGAACTCATGAGTCATAGCTGTTTTACTTGAATCTGTCTGTCTCTCTGTCGGTCTGTCTGTCATTCCATTGGTCTGTCTCTCTGTTGCTTCGTCCGTCTTTGTGTCCTTTGATCAGCCAGCTGGCCTGTCAACCCATCTCTCTGTTTATTCCTCTCCCCGTCCATCCGTCTGTTGGTTCACCTGTCTGTCCACCCATTCATCCATTATTTCACCCGTTTGAACTGACTAGCTCTTGACCTGTCCCTCCATCTATCAATCCGTATGTCCACCTGTCTGCCCGTTGACCTGTCTATCCACCCATCAACCTGTTAAGCCATTAATTTGCCCATTGACCCATCTGTCTTTTGACCTTTCCTTTTATGTGTCAGTCCATCTGGTCCATGGACTTGTCCATCTGTCAATCCGTGGACTTCTCCATCTGTCCATAAACCCATCCATCTGGTGACCCATCCATCTGTCTGTCCATCTGTTGACCTGTCTGTCCATCGATCCATCTGTCGATCCGTCTTTCTACCCGTCCGTCCGTCTGTCCATCCATCTACTTGTCTGCCTGTTTGTCCAGCAACCCTTTTGCCTCTCTGTCCCTCGACCTGTCTGTCCATTGACTCGTTCACCTGGCTCTCCATCCGACGCCTCTCTTGGAGTTTATTCCATAATCTGTTTTTAACGTCTGCTTTACTTCATGAATTTTACACATTCCCTCAAGTATCTTTTTCTTTTTTCTTTTTTATTTCAAGATGATTCACTTTTTCTGAAAGCAACTACAAAAAAAAAAAAGAGAAAAGAAAATCTCAGTTGAAGTTCCTTGATTAATGCACGCAAGCAGCATCACTGTGAGAGCCAAAGGAGAAAGACTCAATTAGATGACCTGGCAGAACATATAATAAGGCGCCTTCAGCATCACTGCAACCATTACTTAGGTGTATTTATGGTACTCGCCCAATTAGTAAGAGTCCTTCATCTATGCCCAGAAATTACAATTGAGTGGTCAGCTGGTGACAACAACTTGCTTTTGACAAATTGACCTTTGCTAAATGGAAAAAAAAAAAAAAAAAAATCTCCAGCATTCTAATCTTCCAGCAGATTTTTTTTCTCAAACAGTCAAAAAGCAGCATTGTGTAAACACAATGTGACATTTTAAGATGTTTTTCATATTACATAATATGACAGTAAGACACCCGAGCACGTGGACATCATTTTCAGCTTGCTGTAGGTCATTACCATGCATTTATGTGTAATTACTGGGTGTTGCGGTTAGGTGACTATTATACATTTGTAACTTTTGTTGCAGAGAACTGATTGCAACTATCCACCAATCATTAGACAAACAAAAAAGTAATTCAAAGTCTTCTAACTGTGAAAGGTTTGATAATTACTATCAGAGAGGGTGCGGTGAAGTGAGTGTATGTCATGACAATCTCTAAAAAGCATACAAACAGGAGTTTCCCAACAGCTAATAAAGTAAAATCGTGGGAGCACGCCCAACAATTTAGTTACATGCGTATGCATTTTTTACCCAACAGCAAAGTATATAAGGTAGTATCCATCTCTACTGCAACTTGGTATGACAGTTACAAGTATCTGCTCATTGAAATGAAGCTGGTACTTTTTCTGAGTCTCCTTTGGGCCATCGCAGATACAGGTAACCAAAGCCCTTCTTTTATGACAACCTGACTCTTTAAACTGTCACCAGACCAGAATGCATGATAAAATAGGAATGCTTAATTCAGCCAGTCATTGATGTAGTAGCTTACTGATATATCAGAAAATGGAAAACCTGGTCAGATTTGCATATTCCATAAAATTTTACAGAAACAAAACATACCTTTATGCATTTCACGTGTCCTTATATTCTATTTATTTTATTAATGGCTACTATGAAAGATTTCCATCTATTTCTATTATGTCTGTTATGGTTACTGTTGAAAGAAACAATGTGGCACATTTGGGTTTTGATGTGAATTGTAGTCTGTAATTGTGGGGAAAAAAATTCATGATTATGTTGTTTGAAAGTCTAATAAATTCCAACTGTCATCTCAAATGCTGAACAACCATTGACACTGACTATTGTGATTCATACTTTTGTAACCCCCCCCGTGCCAGGTGGATCAATTCGGTGTCGACAATGTCAAGATCCGAATGATCCAATGTGCTCAAGTGAAATAAGCCCATCATGTCGTTCAAATGAATTGTGCCTAACAGCATCCATTCAAGGTGATCTTTTCTTCATGAGATCTTTTGACTTTCCGATGGAAGACTTGAGGTCCTGTGAATAATTAACCTTCTGTATTTTGACTTTACAGAGACTTCTCTTGGATATAAATTCCAGAAAGTTGTGAAGAGATGTGCCCCAAGCTTGTTATGTCCGACCCTGGGTTTGCAGAACTTTTCAGCCAACTTGGGTGGTCTGCAAGCAATTGCATCTATGAAGTGCTGTGACACTGATGAATGCAATGCAGACACTCTACCTTGTAAGAAAATATTTTAACTGAGTGAAAAAAAAACCCTTCTATCAATTGCTCCCTTGCTGAAATGCTTGTGGTTCTTTTGGGTTTCAGTCCCTGCTCTTCCGCCTGTAAACCAACTGCAGTGCCATGGCTGTGACCCCAGTACTTCCAAGTGTCCATGTGTGGTCCAATGTCGTGGAGATGAGACAGTTTGCTTCAACAATACCGGTAAGTTTTCATTTCATGCAGCTGAGTTGGTCCATGTTTTTTGAAAGAGTAACTCAGAACTAAATCTGAAAACAGAACTTTCCTCTTCACTGATATAAACACCTAAAAGGGAGTGCAAGTGGTTAGAATAACTGAATGTGCTTTGTTTAGCATGTAATGTTCTGAAACAATTCTGTGTCTTGAAGCAGGGTTTAATTTCTGTTGCGGTAAAGCTACTACCCAGCAACACTCACAAACTCATTGTCCTGGTGCAAGATCTGCATGATACCTTAAAACATATGAGACTACACACGCAGTTGATTGAAATCTGGAGGATGTTACACCAAAAGCTTTTTTTTTCTTCTTTTTTTTTTTTTCATAGTGACGAATGGCATTGGAGGACCTACGTTTGGTGGCTGTGCATCTGCCAACCTGTGTGCAAATGCTGAGAGGTTGAACACATTAGGGTTTTTGACAGTTAAGGGCAATGACCTTGGAAATCCTAACTGTCTCAATGCAAAGAGGGCTGTGATCAAGAATGATGGCGGTAAGACATGAGAAAATACTATGAGATCAGAAAAGTATTTTTCAACAAACTGAATTAAATGAATGGTATCGTCACAGCACTTCAGTGTCTCGCCTGCACTGATCCCTCCGACCCTTTGTGTAAACAACTTGCAACCACAACCTGTCCAGCTGGAACCATGTGTGTTACGTCTACCACCAGAGGTAACAACTTCCTTGACTCATCTCCCATTTCCCAAAAAGGAACAGATTGAAAGACAGATGAGTTTTCATCAGACTGATCAAAACATGGTTGTCCTGTTCAGATTCATCACCCAGGAATCCACTTCTTCGAATCTTCAAGGGCTGTGCTCCATCCTCCAAATGTACAGCACCTGGCCTCCAGCAACATTCACTCAACCTGGGCTATGCCATGATATGGAAAGATATCGAGTGCTGTGACACAGACAACTGTAACTCAAAAAACCTGTCTGGTAGGGACATATTTACTAACACAAACTGAAATTTCAGTGACTCATAGGACAGAGGATAACACAAACAAGGCTTCATTTTCTAAACTTGAAACCTTTGATTATCTGTTTCAGTCCCTTCTTCAAAACGAACCAACAGTCTGAAATGCCATATTTGCTTACCCAACACTGACATCTGTTCATTTGGAGTGCAGTGTCGAGGATATGAGAACAGGTGCTTCACAGCAAGAGGTGAGACCATTGATATCAAACAATGACTGATGAACATTTTTAGATGTTTTTCTTTTCCTGAATACTTGCGCAATGTAAGATAGAAGGACTGTGACTTCATTTGATTCTTTTTTCACTGAGAGTTATTTTATTTTTTATTGAACCTTTATTTAACCAGGAAGGTCCCATTGAGATTTCGAACCTCATTTTTAAGAATCCTGGGAATTACAGACTTACAATACAGAACAAATTACCAAATACAGAACTACTCTAGTTTTTAACAAAAACAAAACAATTCTGTTGAATCCACAGTGAAGAACTCCACAAGCGAGTATCACCTTCTTGGCTGCGCAACTGATAATGTCTGTTCTGCTAACAACCTGATAAGCCTGATTAACAAGGATGAGAGTCATTCCATCAGCGTTGGACCAAACTGTTGCAGTGGGAATTTGTGTAACGAAAACCCCGTCGTCGTTCGTGGTAATTAAAAATTCACTTTCTTTCAACTTCATATTGAGAAGTTTTCTTATCACTTTTGAGTGAGAAACAGATCGTGAATGTGGCCAAAGATATCGAGGCCTGGGGAATGGATTCACGTTACATCCAAAAATTGCCAATTTCATTCAGTCTTGATTACAGGACGTCTGTGCCAGACCTGTGTAAATCCCAGTGATCCTACATGTGGAAGTGTTCAAACTGAAGAATGTCCCATTGGACAGATGTGTGTCACGGTTGCTACCAGAGGTGATGTCGTCCTCATAGCATCTCTCACTATACATTTACATTTATCCCACTGAAAGACCTGTTACCTTCAGTAAGCTTCAACACAGTGTGCTTGTCCTTTTTCAGACTCTTCATCTGGGAATCCAAATCCTCGAATCTCCAGAGGCTGTGCACCATCGTCTCAGTGTCAAGCCCCTGGTTCCAGAGCATATTCACTCAATGTGGGCTATGCACAGATATACAAAGTCGTCAGATGCTGTGACACAGACAACTGTAACTCAGGCAGTCTTGCTGGTAAGAACAGACTCTGATGACATGGACATGTCAATTTCATTGATGTTTGGGATGAAGGATAATGTCGGGAAAAGAATAAGTCCTCATTTTCTCCACTTCAAGCCTTTCATTTTCTCTTTCAGTGCCGTCTGTCCAACCAACAAATCCTCTCAGATGCCACTTTTGCATCCCCCACACGGACAGATGTCAATTTGCAGTCCAGTGTCGAGGACCTGAGAACAGGTGCTTTGTTTCCAACGGTGAGTCTTTCTGTTCGGGAACTTCTCCAATGCCTTCAAAAACTCTTCAACACCTCTTATGTGTTCCTGTGGAATAATGCATCCTCACAATCTTGCTGCGATTTTGAGGAAGAACGTCTTCCAGCTCAAATTGCTCACATTTCACATGCTGAAAATGATTCTTTTGTTGAATCCACAGTGAAGAACTCCACAAGCGAGTATCCCCTTCTTGGCTGCACTACTGCTAATGTGTGTTCTGCAAACAACCTGATAAGCCTGATTAACAAGGATGAGAGTCATTCCATCAGCGTTGGACCAAACTGTTGCAGTGGGAATTTGTGTAACAAAAACCCCGTCGTCCCTCGTGGTAATTAGAAATTCACTTTCTTTCAACTTCACATTGAGCTGTGCTCTTTTCCCTTCCCTGAGGTAGACCTATCATAAATAGTGTCTGACAGTCACGTTTTGGGGAGGGGCTACCATCATTAGTTGTGCGGTTATGACAGAGAAGTGGTCTGTTCGTTGAATGGGGAATGCATTCACGTTACATCCAAAACGGTCCCATGACTGCAGCCCAGGTGCTCCTTATACGGGTTCTTGATTGGAAACAAAGTTTATACCTTCGAAATATGTCCAGCTTTCTTCTTGTGACCTACTTTGGCAAAATGACTTCCACATATCAAGTAGATGATGTAAATTCTGGAGCATTACAAGAAAGTATGACAGCGAAACAGGTTACTACTGTGTCTTGAGCAAGGCCCACTGATCCTCAAGTACAATACACTGTTCCTTATCGATGTTCAACGTACACAGAACAAACATGACACAAATGTTGATCAGTTTACCACGTGAAGATGTTTTTTCATCACTTGCTGTGATGCTTTCAATGTTTGATTGGATGTCACAGAAAAAATGATTTACTGTATACTTGACTTGTTTTCATTCAATCTTGATTACAGGACGTCTGTGCCAGACCTGTGTAAATCCCAGTGATCCTACATGTGGAAGTGTTCAAACTGAAGAATGTCCCATTGGACAGATGTGTGTCACGGTTGCTACCAGAGGTGATGTCGTCCTCATAGCATCTCTCACTATACATTTAAACTGATCCCACTGGAAGACCGGTGACCTTCAGTCAGCTTTAACACAGAGTGCTTGTCCTTTTTCAGACTCTTCATCTGGGAATCCAAATCCTCGAATCTCCAGAGGCTGTGCACCATCGTCTCAGTGTCAAGCCCCTGGTTCCAGAGCATATTCACTCAATGTGGGCTATGCACAGATATACAAAGTCGTCAGATGCTGTGACACAGACAACTGTAACTCAGGCAGTCTTGCTGGTAAGAACAGACTCTGATGACATGGACATGTCAATTTCATTGATGTTTGGGATGAAGGATAATGTCGGGAAAAGAATAAGTCCTCATTTTCTCCACTTCAAGCCTTTCATTTTCTCTTTCAGTGCCGTCTGTCCTACCAACAAATCCTCTCAGATGCCACTTTTGCATCCCCCACACGGACAGATGTCAATTTGCAGTCCAGTGTCGAGGACCTGAGAACAGGTGCTTTGTTTCCAACGGTGAGTGTTTCTGTTCGTGAACTTCTCCAATGCCTTCAAAAACTCTTCAACACCTCTTATGTGTTCCTATGGAATAATGCATCCTCACAATCTTGCTGCGATTTTGAGGAAGAACGTCTTCCAGCTTAAATTGCTCACATCTCACATGCTGAAAATGATTCTTTTGTTGAATCCACAGTGAAGAACTCCACAAGCGAGTATCCTCTTCTTGGCTGCACTACTGCGAATGTGTGTTCTGCAAACAACCTGATAAGCCTGATTAACAAGGATGAGAGTCATTCCATCAGCGTTGGACCAAACTGTTGCAGTGGGAATTTGTGTAACAAAAACCCCGTCGTCCCTCGTGGTAATTAGAAATTCACTTTCTTTCAACTTCATATTGAGCTGTGCTCTTTTCACTTTTCTGAGGTAGACCTACCATAAATAGTGTCTGACAGTAAAATTTGGGCATTGCTACCATCATTAGTTGTGCCATTATGATGGATAAGCGATCTGTCGGTTGAAGGGTCATGCACAGAGACCCACAGTTTTTTCATGAAGTTAAACGCAGATGATGGCTCCAGAGTGATAAACAGCTAACGTAAATATGGCCAAAGATATCGAGGACTGGGGAATGCATTCATGTTGCATCCAAATCGGTCCCATGACTGCAGCCCAGGTGCTCCTTATAGGGGTTCTTGTTTGGAAACAAAGTTTATACCTTCAAAATATGTCCAGCTTTCTTCTTGTGACCTACTTTGGCAAAATGACTTCCACATGTCAAGTAGATGATGTAAATTCTGGAGCATTACAAGAAAGTATGAAAACGCAACAGGTTACTACTGTGTCTTGAGCAAGGCCCACTGATCCTCAAGTACAATACACTGTTCCTTATCGATGTTCAACGTACACAGAACAAACATGACACAAATGTTGATCAGTTTACCACGTGAAGATGTTTTTTCATCATTTGCTGTGATGCTTTCAATGTTTGATTGGATGTCACAGAAAAAATGATTTACTGTATACTTGACTTGTTTTCATTCAATCTTGATTACAGGACGTCTGTGCCAGACCTGTGTAAATCCCAGTGATCCTACATGTGGAAGTGTTCAAACTGAAGAATGTCCCATTGGACAGATGTGTGTCACGGTTGCTACCAGAGGTGATGTCGTCCTCATAGCATCTCTCACTATACATTTAAACTGATCCCACTGGAAGACCGGTGACCTTCAGTCAGCTTTAACACAGAGTGCTTGTCCTTTTTCAGACTCTTCATCTGGGAATCCAAATCCTCGAATCTCCAGAGGCTGTGCACCATCGTCTCAGTGTCAAGCCCCTGGTTCCAGAGCATATTCACTCAATGTGGGCTATGCACAGATATACAAAGTCGTCAGATGCTGTGACACAGACAACTGTAACTCAGGCAGTCTTGCTGGTAAGAACAGACTCTGATGACATGGACATGTCAATTTCATTGATGTTTGGGATGAAGGATAATGTCGGGAAAAGAATAAGTCCTCATTTTCTCCACTTCAAGCCTTTCATTTTCTCTTTCAGTGCCGTCTGTCCTACCAACAAATCCTCTCAGATGCCACTTTTGCATCCCCCACACGGACAGATGTCAATTTGCAGTCCAGTGTCGAGGACCTGAGAACAGGTGCTTTGTTTCCAACGGTGAGTGTTTCTGTTCGTGAACTTCTCCAATGCCTTCAAAAACTCTTCAACACCTCTTATGTGTTCCTATGGAATAATGCATCCTCACAATCTTGCTGCGATTTTGAGGAAGAACGTCTTCCAGCTTAAATTGCTCACATCTCACATGCTGAAAATGATTCTTTTGTTGAATCCACAGTGAAGAACTCCACAAGCGAGTATCCTCTTCTTGGCTGCACTACTGCGAATGTGTGTTCTGCAAACAACCTGATAAGCCTGATTAACAAGGATGAGAGTCATTCCATCAGCGTTGGACCAAACTGTTGCAGTGGGAATTTGTGTAACAAAAACCCCGTCGTCCCTCGTGGTAATTAGAAATTCACTTTCTTTCAACTTCATATTGAGCTGTGCTCTTTTCACTTTTCTGAGGTAGACCTACCATAAATAGTGTCTGACAGTAAAATTTGGGCATTGCTACCATCATTAGTTGTGCCATTATGATGGATAAGCGATCTGTCGGTTGAAGGGTCATGCACAGAGACCCACAGTTTTTTCATGAAGTTAAACGCAGATGATGGCTCCAGAGTGATAAACAGCTAACGTAAATATGGCCAAAGATATCGAGGACTGGGGAATGCATTCATGTTGCATCCAAATCGGTCCCATGACTGCAGCCCAGGTGCTCCTTATAGGGGTTCTTGTTTGGAAACAAAGTTTATACCTTCAAAATATGTCCAGCTTTCTTCTTGTGACCTACTTTGGCAAAATGACTTCCACATGTCAAGTAGATGATGTAAATTCTGGAGCATTACAAGAAAGTATGAAAACGCAACAGGTTACTACTGTGTCTTGAGCAAGGCCCACTGATCCTCAAGTACAATACACTGTTCCTTATCAATGTTCAACGTACAAAGAACAAGCGTCATGATCCAAGTTTTGATCAGTTTACCACGTGAAGATGTTTTTTCATCACTTGCTGTGATGCTTTCAATGTTTGATTGGATGTCACAGAAATACTTATTTACTGTATATTTCTCATGTTTTCATTAAATCTTGATTACAGGACGTCTGTGCCAGACCTGTGTAAATCCCAGTGATCCTACATGTGGAAGTGTTCAAACTGAAGAATGTCCCATTGGACAGATGTGTGTCACATTTGCCACCAGAGGTGATGTCGTCCTCATAGCATCTCTCAGTATACATTTACATTTATCCCACTGAAAGACCTGTTACCTTCAGTAAGCTTCAACACAGTGTGCTTGTCCTTTTTCAGACTCTTCATCTGGGAATCCAAATCCTCGAATCTCCAAAGGCTGTGCACCGTCGTCTCAGTGTCAAGCCCCTGGTTCCAGAGCATATTCACTCAATGTGGGCTATGCACAGATATACAAAGTCGTCAGATGCTGTGACACAGACAACTGTAACTCAGGCAGTCTTGCAGGTAAGAACAGACTGTGATAACATGGACATTTCAATTTTATTGATGTTTGGGATGAAGGATAATGTCAAGACATGAATAAGTCCTCATTTTCTCCACTTCAAGCCTTTCATTTTCTCTTTCAGTGCCGTCTGTCCTACCAACAAATCCTCTCAGATGCCACTTTTGCATCCCCCACACGGACAGATGTCAATTTGCAGTCCAGTGTCGAGGACCTGAGAACAGGTGCTTTGTTTCCAACGGTGAGTCTTTCTGTTCGGGAACTTCTCCAATGCCTTCAAAAACTCTTCAACACCTCTTATGTGTTCCTATGGAATAATGCATCCTCACAATCTTGCTGCGATTTCGAGGAAGAACGTCTTCCAGCTCAAATTGCTCACATCTCACATGCTGAAAATGATTCTTTTGTTGAATCCACAGTGAAGAACTCCACAAGCGAGTATCCCCTTCTTGGCTGCACTACTGCTAATGTGTGTTCTGCAAACAACCTGATAAGCCTGATTAACAAGGATGAGAGTCATTCCATCAGCGTTGGACCAAACTGTTGCAGTGGGAATTTGTGTAACAAAATCCCCGTCGTCCCTCGTGGTAATTAGAAATTCACTTTCTTTCAACTTCACATTGAGCTGTGCTCTTTTCCCTTTCCTGAGGTAGACCTATCATAAATAGTGTCTGACAGTCACGTTTTGGGGAGGGGCTACCATCATTAGTTGTGCGGTTATGACAGAGAAGTGGTCTGTTCGTTGAATGGGGAATGCATTCACGTTACATCCAAAACGGTCCCATGACTGCAGCCCAGGTGCTCCTTATAGGGGTTCTTGAAAGAATCAAAGTTTATACCGTCAAAATATGTCCAGCTTTCTTCTTGTGACCTACTTTGGCAAAATGACTTCAACATGTCAAGTAGATGATGTAAATTCTGCAGCATTACAAGAAAGTATGAAAACGCAACAGGTTACTACTGTGTCTTAAGCAAGGCCCGCTAATCCTCAAGTACAATACACTGTTCCTTATCGATGTTCAACGTACACAGAACAAGCGTCATAATCCAAATTTTGATCAGTTTACCACATGAAGACATTACTTCATTGCTTGCTGTGATGCTTTCATTGTTTGATTGGATGTCACAGAAATAATTATTTACTGTATATTTCTCATGTTTTCATTAAATCTTGATTACAGGACGTCTGTGCCAGACCTGTGTAAATCCCAGTGATCCTACATGTGGAAGTGTTCAAACTGAAGAATGTCCCATTGGACAGATGTGTGTCACATTTGCCACCAGAGGTGATGTCGTCCTCATAGCATCTCTCAGTATACATTTACATTTATCCCACTGAAAGACCTGTTACCTTCAGTAAGCTTCAACACAGTGTGCTTGTCCTTTTTCAGACTCTTCATCTGGGAATCCAAATCCTCGAATCTCCAGAGGCTGTGCACCATCGTCTCAGTGTCAAGCCCCTGGTTCCAGAGCATATTCACTCAATGTGGGCTATGCACAGATATACAAAGTCGTCAGATGCTGTGACACAGACAACTGTAACTCAGGCAGTCTTGCAGGTAAGAACAGACTCTGATGACATGGACATGTCAATTTCATTGATGTTTGGGATGAAGGATAATGTCGGGAAAAGAATAAGTCCTCATTTTCTCCACTTCAAGCCTTTCATTTTCTCTTTCAGTGCCGTCTGTCCTACCAACAAATCCTCTCAGATGCCACTTTTGCATCCCCCACACGGACAGATGTCAATTTGCAGTCCAGTGTCGAGGACCTGAGAACAGGTGCTTTGTTTCCAACGGTGAGTCTTTCTGTTCGGGAACTTCTCCAATGCCTTCAAAAACTCCTCAACACCTCTTATGTGTTCCTATGGAATAATGCATCCTCACAATCTTGCTGCGATTTCGAGGAAGAACGTCTTCCAGCTCAAATTGCTCACATCTCACATGCTGAAAATGATTCTTTTGTTGAATCCACAGTGAAGAACTCCACAAGCGAGTATCCCCTTCTTGGCTGCACTACTGCTAATGTGTGTTCTGCAAACAACCTGATAAGCCTGATTAACAAGGATGAGAGTCATTCCATCAGCGTTGGACCAAACTGTTGCAGTGGGAATTTGTGTAACAAAATCCCCGTCGTCCCTCGTGGTAATTAGAAATTCACTTTCTTTCAACTTCACATTGAGCTGTGCTCTTTTCCCTTCCCTGAGGTAGACCTATCATAAATAGTGTCTGACAGTCACGTTTTGGGGAGGGGCTACCATCATTAGTTGTGCGGTTATGACAGAGAAGTGGTCTGTTCGTTGAATGGGGAATGCATTCACGTTACATCCAAAACGGTCCCATGACTGCAGCCCAGGTGCTCCTTATAGGGGTTCTTGAAAGAATCAAAGTTTATACCGTCAAAATATGTCCAGCTTTCTTCTTGTGACCTACTTTGGCAAAATGACTTCAACATGTCAAGTAGATGATGTAAATTCTGCAGCATTACAAGAAAGTATGAAAACGCAACAGGTTACTACTGTGTCTTAAGCAAGGCCCGCTAATCCTCAAGTACAATACACTGTTCCTTATCGATGTTCAACGTACACAGAACAAGCGTCATGATCCAAATTTTGATCAGTTTACCACATGAAGACATTACTTCATTGCTTGCTGTGATGCTTTCATTGTTTGATTGGATGTCACAGAAATAATTATTTACTGTATATTTCTCATGTTTTCATTAAATCTTGATTACAGGACGTCTGTGCCAGACCTGTGTAAATCCCAGTGATCCTACATGTGGAAGTGTTCAAACTGAAGAATGTCCCATTGGACAGATGTGTGTCACATTTGCCACCAGAGGTGATGTCGTCCTCATAGCATCTCTCAGTATACATTTACATTTATCCCACTGAAAGACCTGTTACCTTCAGTAAGCTTCAACACAGTGTGCTTGTCCTTTTTCAGACTCTTCATCTGGGAATCCAAATCCTCGAATCTCCAGAGGCTGTGCACCATCGTCTCAGTGTCAAGCCCCTGGTTCCAGAGCATATTCACTCAATGTGGGCTATGCACAGATATACAAAGTCGTCAGATGCTGTGACACAGACAACTGTAACTCAGGCAGTCTTGCAGGTAAGAACAGACTCTGATGACATGGACATGTCAATTTCATTGATGTTTGGGATGAAGGATAATGTCGGGAAAAGAATAAGTCCTCATTTTCTCCACTTCAAGCCTTTCATTTTCTCTTTCAGTGCCGTCTGTCCTACCAACAAATCCTCTCAGATGCCACTTTTGCATCCCCCACACGGACAGATGTCAATTTGCAGTCCAGTGTCGAGGACCTGAGAACAGGTGCTTTGTTTCCAACGGTGAGTCTTTCTGTTCGGGAACTTCTCCAATGCCTTCAAAAACTCCTCAACACCTCTTATGTGTTCCTATGGAATAATGCATCCTCACAATCTTGCTGCGATTTCGAGGAAGAACGTCTTCCAGCTCAAATTGCTCACATCTCACATGCTGAAAATGATTCTTTTGTTGAATCCACAGTGAAGAACTCCACAAGCGAGTATCCCCTTCTTGGCTGCACTACTGCTAATGTGTGTTCTGCAAACAACCTGATAAGCCTGATTAACAAGGATGAGAGTCATTCCATCAGCGTTGGACCAAACTGTTGCAGTGGGAATTTGTGTAACAAAATCCCCGTCGTCCCTCGTGGTAATTAGAAATTCACTTTCTTTCAACTTCACATTGAGCTGTGCTCTTTTCCCTTCCCTGAGGTAGACCTATCATAAATAGTGTCTGACAGTCACGTTTTGGGGAGGGGCTACCATCATTAGTTGTGCGGTTATGACAGAGAAGTGGTCTGTTCGTTGAATGGGGAATGCATTCACGTTACATCCAAAACGGTCCCATGACTGCAGCCCAGGTGCTCCTTATAGGGGTTCTTGAAAGAATCAAAGTTTATACCGTCAAAATATGTCCAGCTTTCTTCTTGTGACCTACTTTGGCAAAATGACTTCAACATGTCAAGTAGATGATGTAAATTCTGCAGCATTACAAGAAAGTATGAAAACGCAACAGGTTACTACTGTGTCTTAAGCAAGGCCCGCTAATCCTCAAGTACAATACACTGTTCCTTATCGATGTTCAACGTACACAGAACAAGCGTCATGATCCAAATTTTGATCAGTTTACCACATGAAGACATTACTTCATTGCTTGCTGTGATGCTTTCATTGTTTGATTGGATGTCACAGAAATAATTATTTACTGTATATTTCTCATGTTTTCATTAAATCTTGATTACAGGACGTCTGTGCCAGACCTGTGTAAATCCCAGTGATCCTACATGTGGAAGTGTTCAAACTGAAGAATGTCCCATTGGACAGATGTGTGTCACATTTGCCACCAGAGGTGATGTCGTCCTCATAGCATCTCTCAGTATACATTTACATTTATCCCACTGAAAGACCTGTTACCTTCAGTAAGCTTCAACACAGTGTGCTTGTCCTTTTTCAGACTCTTCATCTGGGAATCCAAATCCTCGAATCTCCAGAGGCTGTGCACCATCGTCTCAGTGTCAAGCCCCTGGTTCCAGAGCATATTCACTCAATGTGGGCTATGCACAGATATACAAAGTCGTCAGATGCTGTGACACAGACAACTGTAACTCAGGCAGTCTTGCAGGTAAGAACAGACTCTGATGACATGGACATGTCAATTTCATTGATGTTTGGGATGAAGGATAATGTCGGGAAAAGAATAAGTCCTCATTTTCTCCACTTCAAGCCTTTCATTTTCTCTTTCAGTGCCGTCTGTCCTACCAACAAATCCTCTCAGATGCCACTTTTGCATCCCCCACACGGACAGATGTCAATTTGCAGTCCAGTGTCGAGGACCTGAGAACAGGTGCTTTGTTTCCAACGGTGAGTCTTTCTGTTCGGGAACTTCTCCAATGCCTTCAAAAACTCCTCAACACCTCTTATGTGTTCCTATGGAATAATGCATCCTCACAATCTTGCTGCGATTTCGAGGAAGAACGTCTTCCAGCTCAAATTGCTCACATCTCACATGCTGAAAATGATTCTTTTGTTGAATCCACAGTGAAGAACTCCACAAGCGAGTATCCCCTTCTTGGCTGCACTACTGCTAATGTGTGTTCTGCAAACAACCTGATAAGCCTGATTAACAAGGATGAGAGTCATTCCATCAGCGTTGGACCAAACTGTTGCAGTGGGAATTTGTGTAACAAAAACCCCGTCGTCCCTCGTGGTAATTAGAAATTCACTTTCTTTCAACTTCACATTGAGCTGTGCTCTTTTCCCTTTCCTGAGGTAGACCTATCATAAATAGTGTCTGACAGTCACGTTTTGGGGAGGGGCTACCATCATTAGTTGTGCGGTTATGACAGAGAAGTGGTCTGTTCGTTGAATGGGGAATGCATTCACGTTACATCCAAAACGGTCCCATGACTGCAGCCCAGGTGCTCCTTATAGGGGTTCTTGAAAGAATCAAAGTTTATACCGTCAAAATATGTCCAGCTTTCTTCTTGTGACCTACTTTGGCAAAATGACTTCAACATGTCAAGTAGATGATGTAAATTCTGCAGCATTACAAGAAAGTATGAAAACGCAACAGGTTACTACTGTGTCTTAAGCAAGGCCCGCTAATCCTCAAGTACAATACACTGTTCCTTATCGATGTTCAACGTACACAGAACAAGCGTCATAATCCAAATTTTGATCAGTTTACCACATGAAGACATTACTTCATTGCTTGCTGTGATGCTTTCATTGTTTGATTGGATGTCACAGAAATAATTATTTACTGTATATTTCTCATGTTTTCATTAAATCTTGATTACAGGACGTCTGTGCCAGACCTGTGTAAATCCCAGTGATCCTACATGTGGAAGTGTTCAAACTGAAGAATGTCCCATTGGACAGATGTGTGTCACATTTGCCACCAGAGGTGATGTCGTCCTCATAGCATCTCTCAGTATACATTTACATTTATCCCACTGAAAGACCTGTTACCTTCAGTAAGCTTCAACACAGTGTGCTTGTCCTTTTTCAGACTCTTCATCTGGGAATCCAAATCCTCGAATCTCCAGAGGCTGTGCACCGTCGTCTCAGTGTCAAACCCCTGGTTCCAGAGCATATTCACTCAATGTGGGCTATGCACAGATATACAAAGTCGTCAGATGCTGTGACACAGACAACTGTAACTCAGGCAGTCTTGCAGGTAAGAACAGACTGTGATAACATGGACATTTCCATTTTATTAATGTTTTGGATGAAGGATAATGTCAAGACATGAATAAGTCCTCATTTTCTCCACTTCAAGCCTTTCATTTTCTCTTTCAGTGCCGTCTGTCCTACCAACAAATCCTCTCAGATGCCACTTTTGCATCCCCCACACGGACAGATGTCAATTTGCAGTCCAGTGTCGAGGACCTGAGAACAGGTGCTTTGTTTCCAACGGTGAGTCTTTCTGTTCGGGAACTTCTCCAATGCCTTCAAAAACTCTTCAACACCTCTTATGTGTTCCTATGGAATAATGCATCCTCACAATCTTGCTGCGATTTTGAGGAAGAACGTCTTCCAGCTCAAATTGCTCACATTTCACATGCTGAAAATGATTCTTTTGTTGAATCCACAGTGAAGAACTCCACAAGCGAGTATCCCCTTCTTGGCTGCACTACTGCTAATGTGTGTTCTGCAAACAACCTGATAAGCCTGATTAACAAGGATGAGAGTCATTCCATCAGCGTTGGACCAAACTGTTGCAGTGGGAATTTGTGTAACAAAATCCCCGTCGTCCCTCGTGGTAATTAGAAATTCACTTTCTTTCAACTTCACATTGAGCTGTGCTCTTTTCCCTTTCCTGAGGTAGACCTATCATAAATAGTGTCTGACAGTCACGTTTTGGGGAGGGGCTACCATCATTAGTTGTGCGGTTATGACAGAGAAGTGGTCTGTTCGTTGAATGGGGAATGCATTCACGTTACATCCAAAACGGTCCCATGACTGCAGCCCAGGTGCTCCTTATACGGGTTCTTGATTGGAAACAAAGTTTATACCTTCGAAATATGTCCAGCTTTCTTCTTGTGACCTACTTTGGCAAAATGACTTCCACATGTCAAGTAGATGATGTAAATTCTGGAGCATTACAAGAAAGTATGAAAGCGAAACAGGTTACTACTGTGTCTTAAGCAAGGCCCGCTAATCCTCAAGTACAATACACTGTTCCTTATCGATGTTCAACGTACACAGAACAAACATGACACAAATGTTGATCAGTTTACCACGTGAAGATGTTTTTTCGTCACTTGCTGTGATGCTTTCATTGTTTGATTGGATGTCACAGAAAAAATGATTTACTGTATACTTGACTTGTTTTCATTCAATCTTGATTACAGGACGTCTGTGCCAGACCTGTGTAAATCCCAGTGATCCTACATGTGGAAGTGTTCAAACTGAAGAATGTCCCATTGGACAGATGTGTGTCACGGTTGCTACCAGAGGTGATGTCGTCCTCATAGCATCTCTCACTATACATTTAAACTGATCCCACTGGAAGACCGGTGACCTTCAGTCAGCTTTAACACAGAGTGCTTGTCCTTTTTCAGACTCTTCATCTGGGAATCCAAATCCTCGAATCTCCAGAGGCTGTGCACCATCGTCTCAGTGTCAAGCCCCTGGTTCCAGAGCATATTCACTCAATGTGGGCTATGCACAGATATACAAAGTCGTCAGATGCTGTGACACAGACAACTGTAACTCAGGCAGTCTTGCAGGTAAGAACAGACTCTGATGACATGGACATGTCAATTTCATTGATGTTTGGGATGAAGGATAATGTCGGGAAAAGAATAAGTCCTCATTTTCTCCACTTCAAGCCTTTCATTTTCTCTTTCAGTGCCGTCTGTCCAACCAACAAATCCTCTCAGATGCCACTTTTGCATCCCCCACACGGACAGATGTCAATTTGCAGTCCAGTGTCGAGGACCTGAGAACAGGTGCTTTGTTTCCAACGGTGAGTCTTTCTGTTCGGGAACTTCTCCAATGCCTTCAAAAACTCTTCAACACCTCTTATGTGTTCCTATGGAATAATGCATCCTCACAATCTTGCTGCGATTTCGAGGAAGAACGTCTTCCAGCTCAAATTGCTCACATCTCACATGCTGAAAATGATTCTTTTGTTGAATCCACAGTGAAGAACTCCACAAGCGAGTATCCCCTTCTTGGCTGCACTACTGCTAATGTGTGTTCTGCAAACAACCTGATAAGCCTGATTAACAAGGATGAGAGTCATTCCATCAGCGTTGGACCAAACTGTTGCAGTGGGAATTTGTGTAACAAATACCCCATCGTTCGTGGTAATTAGAAATTCACTTTATTTCAATTTCATATTGAGCTGTGTTCTTTTCACTTTCCTGAGGTAGACCTATCATAAATAGTGTCTGACAGTAAAATTTGGGTATTGCGACCATCATTAGTTGTGCCGTTATGATAGAGAAGCGGTCTGTCGGTTGAAGGGTCATGCATAGAGACCCACAGTTTTTTCATGAAGTTGAAAGTAGATGATGGCCATGACAGCATCAGAGTGAAACATTAGACTGGAGGGTCATGGGTCCAAATGTAAGTCCGAGAACTGTCAGTGCACACTTGAAATCTGTGCGTTGGTGGCAAACTACTTTTTACTTCTTAGTCATCATAACCAGATATCGCTGAAGAAATGTGACTGAAAGACCCTATCCTTGACAAACTTCATTTCTTTCACTGTTTTTCTAGTTGTTAGCCCGTGTGCATGACTGTCCAATTTTTATTTTTAAATTTAGGACTGCAATGTGAAAAATGTGCGGATCCCAATGATCCCCTCTGCACCAATGTCGAAACTGTAACATGTCCAGAGGGAACCATGTGTTTCACAAACGCCATCAGAGGTAATGTCTTCCTCATGTCATCTGTCAGTTGGCTTTAACAATGATCCTATTAAACACTCGTGTGCTTTCTCCGGTCTTCACAACGTGTCTTTGTCCTGGTTAGACACTTCACCTGGGAAACCAAACATTCAAATCTCCAAGGGCTGTGCACCATCCTCTCAATGTCCAGCTGCTGGCTCTCGCAAATACTCAGTGAACGTGGGATCATCTCTGACTCGAAAAGCTGTCAAATGTTGTGACGTTGATAACTGTAACTCAGACGTTCTCATCAGTAAGTACAGATAGATGGTTAATAGTTTTTTTTTTTTGTTTGTTTTTTTTTTCTTTTCAATTTTAAAGGGTTTTACATTGCGGATGTTGTTAATGAGTTACACCATTAATTAAAAATACTTTTTAAAAAAAAAACTATTTCAGATCTTCTTTTTGAACAAGTGAATGGAATAACATGCAACTATTGCATCCCTGGAAGTGATCAGTGTTCATTACCCGTTCAGTGTCAAGGAGATGAGACCAGATGTTTTGTCGCGAAAGGTGAGACCTTCTCCCCAAGCATCACCTTTAAAGCTGTTTTCCTGTTTCAGTGCTTTTTATTGAAACATCCTATTTTGGCATTGTGCTGATGTCTTCTTTTTTCAAACATATTTAGTATAAAACTGAATTCTAAACATTTCATTGAAATAACTCTTTTGTTGCATCCACAGTGGATGATTCATCCAGACAGTACTCACTTCTTGGTTGTACCACTGAAAACGTGTGCTCATCTGCAAACAACCTGATTAAGCTTCTGGACAAAGACCAACCTCATTCCATCATCAAAGGACCAGACTGCTGTTTTGGCAGTTTGTGCAACGTCCACAATCCTCCAGGTAAAAGGAAATTCCCTTCATCTCAACTTCTTCATGATTGGTGTTCTCTGAATGTTGTTTGAGGAAGAACTGTCATGAATAGTTTCTGACAGTCAGATGTGGGTTGAGGTACTTGTCAGTTCTTTCCTGATAGCAGGGACGAAAGGGTGATGGTTCACATCCCACTGTTGACAGTGAAGTTCAAAGTAAATGTTGGACCAAGAATGACAAACTGATGCAACAAATGTCGGTGATGATGTTCTGCCCTAGGACGTGGAGTAATATTACTGATAAAAAGGCCAGATGACTATCGTCCAGATGCTGGTCAAAGGGGATCTTGAATGGAAACAAGATTTTTACCTCCAATATCTGTCCAACTTTCTTCCTGTGATCACTTTTAAACATGTTTCACATCTGGATTCAGTGTGAAACAGGAAGAAGCTTTCTGACAAAACCTTTCTCAATTTCTGACTGATGGCCCATGGCTTAATCACTACTTTGAGATGTTTCCAAGAGTGTCCCAATGGCCATACGTTGAAAGAAGTTAGAACCTCACAACAGGTCACTATTGCGGATCGTCAAGATGGCCGTTTATATTGATGTATTCAGAGAATAGAACGAATATCGATGATCAAATGTGAGTGAAGGACCGGGTGAATGCACTTCTTTACCTTTGCTTTAATAGACCTCACCTATTTTACACTTTGTTCTACGTATTACGTTTGTATGACTGCTTCATTTTTTATTTTAATTTCAGGACTTCAGTGTGAAAAATGCACAGATCCCAATGATCCTCTGTGCACCAGTGTAGAAACTGTCACATGTCCAGATGGAACCATGTGTTTCACAGCTGCCATCAGAGGTAATCTCTTCCTCATGTTATCCCTCAATGGACTTTGGAAATGATCCCATTGGAAGACTCATGTGCTTTCTAAAGTCTTAACAAAGTGTCTTTGTCCTGGTTAGACACTTCACCTGGGAAACCAAACATTCAAATCTCCAAGGGCTGTGCACCATCCTCTCAATGTCCAGCTGCTGGCTCTCGCAAATATTCAGTCAACGTGGGCTCAGCTCTCATTCGTAAAGTAGTCAAATGTTGTGATGATGACAAGTGTAACTCTGAAGATCTCACTGGTAAGTACAGATATATGGGTTGTAAATGTTTATTTGAAAGAGTTCGACAAATCGGATATCATTTATTCAGGCTACTAACAATTTCAAAATACATTTTTCCCCCTATTTCAGCTCTTCTATTTGAACAAGTGAATGGTAGAATATGCAACTATTGCCTCCCTGGAAGTGATCAGTGTACATTCCCGGTTCAGTGTCAAGGAGATGAGACCAGATGCTTTGTCGCAAAAGGTGAAACCTTCTGCTCAAACATCAACAAATGTTTTTAAAACAGTATTCCTCTTCCTATGTATTTCCCAAAAAACATTTCATTTTCATTTCCTCAAATCATAATTCACAATTAAATGTATAACAGCTCAAATTCCTCCAATTTTTGCTGAAATAACTCTTTTGTTGAATCTACAGTGGATGATTCATCCAGACAGTATTCACTTCTTGGCTGTACTACCGAAAACCTGTGTTCATCTGCAAACAACCTTACAAAGCTTCTGGACAAAGACCAACCTCATTCCATCATCAAAGGACCAGAGTGCTGTTTTGGCAATTCATGCAACGTCCACGATCCTCCAGGTAAAAAAGAAATTCACTTTCTTGAACCTCATCCTGATTACTGCTCTTGTTACTTTTCTGATTAACAACTACCATGAATACTTTCTGACAGTCAGGTGCAGATAAAGGTGCCCATAATTAGTTGTGTCCTACAGGCAGAGAAGAGTTGCATAGACCAAAGTGTCATGGGTCATATCCCATGGTTCACCGTGAAGTTCAAAAGCAAGTGATAGACCAGAATGACAATCTGATGCAATAAATGTAGCTGAAGATAACCAGCCCTGGGAAGTGGAGTCACAGTACATTCAACGAAGTCCAGTGTCTCTTGACTTGATGCTCCTTGAAGGAGATCTTGACTTAAAAACAAGACTTCTGCCTTCCTTTGATCACTTGGGAACATGTTTCACATCCAGATTCAGTGTGAAACAGGAAGAGGCTTTCTGAGAAAACCTTTCTCTGTTTCTGACTGGTGGCACATGGGTTAATCATTAACTTGAGACATTTTCTTTGAAATGTCTCTGAGAGTGTCCCAATAACTGTGTTTAAAGAAGGTAGAATCTCACAACAGCTCACTATTGAGGATTGTCAGCATGGCCGATTACTGTTATCTGATCCTCAAACTCTTGGCAGTAGTTGCACACTGCTCTTTAGTGATGTATTCAGAGACCAGAACGATCATATTTGAGTGAAGGACCAGATGAATGCACTGCTTTCCCTTTAATTCAACAGACTTCACCTCTTTAACACTTTGTTCTACATATTGCAACGTTTGTATGACTGCTTCATTTTTTTTATTTTAATTTCAGGACTTCAGTGTGAAAAGTGTAAAGATCCCAATGATCCCCTGTGCACCAGTGTAGAAACTGTGACATGTCCAGATGGAACCATGTGTTTCACTGCTGCCATCAGAGGTAATGTCTTCCTCATGTCATCTCTTAGTGGACTTTGAAAATGATCCCATTGGAAGACCCATGTGCTTTCTACAGTCTTAACAAAGTGTCTTTGTCCTGGTTAGACACTTCACCTGGGAAACCAAACATTCAAATCTCCAAGGGCTGTGCACCATCCTCTCAGTGTCCAGCTGCTGGCTCTCGCAAATATTCAGTCAACATGGGCTCACCTCTCATTCGTAAAGCTATAAAATGCTGTGATGATGACAAGTGTAACTCAGAAGTTCTCAATGGTAAGTACACATGGATGAGTTGATGATCTGTGATATGGAATAATGCTTTGTTTTCAAAGTTCTCAGGAACACAGTGTGAAGGCTGCTCTGTTTTGTCTAAAGTCACTTTGAATTCCACAACAATCTGAAATTAAAAGATGTTTACCATGACCAATCTTGTACTTATGTTGAAAAGTTCTCTCTGCATGAATTGAAAAGTTCTTTTTTTTTCATGTTTCAGTTCCTGCTTTTGAACCAGTGAACGGAATAACATGCAACTATTGCCTCCCTGGAAGTGATCAATGTTCATTACCCGTTCAGTGTCAAGGAAATGAGACCAGATGTTTTGTCGCTAAAGGTGAAACCTTCTGCTCAAACATCACCAATTGTCTTTGAAGCTTTTTTCCTGTTTCTGTGCTTTTCAGTGAAACATCCTATTTTAACATTGTGCTGATGTCTTCTTTTTCACACAAATTTATGACCAAACCAAATTCTAAACATTTCCTTGAAATGACTCTTTTGTTGAATCCACAGTGAATGATTCATCCAGACAGTATTCACTTCTTGGTTGTACCACTGAAAACGTGTGTTCATCTGCAAACAACCTGATTAAGCTTCTGGACAAAGACCAACCTCATTCCATCATCAAAGGACCAGATTGCTGTTTTGGCAGTTTATGCAACGTCCACGATCCTCCTGGTACAAGAAATTCCCTTCATCTCAACTTCTTCATGATCAATTTTTTTTGAATGTTGTTTGAGGAAGAACTATCATGAATAGTTTCTGATAGTCAGATGTGGGTTGAGGTGCTTGTCATTAGTCCTTTCCTGATCGCAGAGAAGTGGTATGTAGACTGAAGGGTGACGGTTCACATCCCACTGTTGATGGTGAAGTTCAAAGTAAATGTTGGTCCAAGAATGAGAAACTGATGCAACAAATGTAGGTGAGGTTGTCCTGCCCTGGGACGTGGAGTAATTTGGCAGATAAAAAGGCCAGATGACTATAGTCCACATGCTGGTCATAGGGGACATAGAATGGCAACAAGATTTTCACCTCCAATATCTGTCCAACTTTCTTCCTGTGATCACTTGCGAACATGTTTCACACCTGGATTCAGTGTGAATATGGTAGAAACTTTCTAAACAACCTTTCTTGAGTTCAGACTGGTGGCACATGGGTTAATCATTGCCTTGAGACAATATTTGTGAAATGTCTCCAAGAGTGTCCCGATATCCATGTGTTAAGAGAACGTAGAATCACGCAACAGGTCACTATTGCAGATCGACTGCATAGCTGCTTACTGTCAAATGATCCTCATAGTCTGTTCTCATACACTGTTCTGTATTGATGCATTCAGACAACAGAATGAACATCAATGATCAAATGCGAGTGAAGAACCAGATAAATGCACTTCTTTACTTTTGATTCAACAAACTTCACCTCTTTAACACTGTGTTCCACATGTCACAAAGCTTGCATGACTGCTTCATTTTTCATTTTAATTTCAGGACTTCAGTGTGAAAAATGCACAGATCCCAATGATCCCATGTGCACCAGTGTAGAAACTGTCACATGTCCAGATGGAACCATGTGTTTCACTGCTGCCATCAGAGGTAATGTCTTCCTCATGTCATCTGTCAGTGGACTTTGGAAATGATCCCATTGGAAGACTCATGTGCTTTCTAAAGTCTTAACAAAGTGTCTTTGTCCTGGTTAGACACTTCACCTGGGAAACCAAACATTCAAATCTCCAAGGGCTGTGCACCATCCTCTCAATGTCCAGCTGCTGGCTCTCGCAAATATTCAGTCAACGTGGGCTCAGCTCTGATTCGTAAAGCAGTGAAATGCTGTGATGATGACAAGTGTAACTCAGAAGATCTCACTGGTAAGTACAGATATATGGGTTGTAAATGTTTATTTGAAAGGGTTCTAGAAATAGGATATCATTTTTTTCCATATCATCAATAATTTCAATTTTTTTGTTTTTCTATTTCAGCTCTTCTTTTCGAACAAGTGAATGGTAGAATATGCAACTATTGCCTCCCTGGAACTGATCAATGTATATTCCCGGTTCTGTGTCAAGGAGATGAGAACAGATGTTTTGTCGCTAAAGGTGAAACCTTCTGCTCAAACATCAACAAATGTCTTTAAAACAGTCTTCCTCTGTCTGTGTATTTCCCAAAAACATTTCATTTTCAGGTTCCTCAAATCATATTTCACAATGAAATGTATGAAAGTTCAAGTTACTCCTTTTTTTTTTTTAACAAGTGTTTTGTTGAATCAACAGTGGAAAATTCATCACAACAGTATTCACTTCTTGGTTGCACAACTGAAAATGTGTGTTCATCTGCAACCAACCTTATTAAGCTGCTGGACAAAGACCAACCTCATTCCATCATCAAAGGACCAGAGTGCTGTTCTGGCAATTTATGCAACATCCACGATCCTCCTGGTAAAAAAGAAATTCACTTTCTTGCAGCCTCATCCTGATTAGTGTTCTTGTCACTTTTCTGAGGAAGAACTACCATGAATACTTTCTGACAGTCAGGTACAGATAAAAGTACATTTAATTAGTTGTGTCCTGCAGGCAGAGAAGAGGTGTGTAGACCAAAGTGTCATGGGTCATATCCCATGGTTCACCGTGAAGTTCAAAAGCAAGTGATAGACCAGAATGACAATCTGATGCAAAAAATTTAGCTGAAGATAACCATCCCTGGGAAGTGGAGTCACAGTATATTCAACAAACTCTAGTGACTCTTGACTTGATGCTCCTTGAAGTTGATCTTGAACAGAAAACAAGATTTTTGCCTGAAACATATGTCAGACTTTCTTCCTGTGATGACTTGGGAACATGTTTCACATCTGGATTCAGTGTGAAACAGGAAGAAGCTTTCTGACGAAACCTGTCTCTATTTCTGACTGGTGGCACATGGGTTAATCATGACTTTGAGATAATTTCTGTGAACCAGCTCCAAGAGTGTCCCAATGGCCATATGTTATAAAAATGTAGAATCACCCAACAGCTCACGATTGCGGATCGTCAGCATGGCCGTTTACTGTCAAATGATCCTCATAGTCTGGACAGTAGTTGTACACTGTTCTTTATTGATGTATTCGGAGAACAGAATGAATATCAATGATCAAATGCAAGCTAAGGACCAGAAGAATGCACTTCTTGAACTTGGATTCAACACACTTCACCTCTTTAACACTTTGTTCCACATATTACAACGTTTGCATGATTGTTTCATTTTTCATTATAATTTCAGGACTTCAGTGTGAAAAGTGCACAGATCCCAATGATCCCCTGTGCACCAGTGTAGAAACTGTCACATGTCCAGATGGAACCATGTGTTTCACTGCTGCCATCAGAGGTAATGTCGTTCTCGTGTCATCTGTCATTGGACTTTGGAAATGATCCCATTGGAAGACCCATGTGGTTTCTACAGTCTTAAAAATGTGTCTTTGTCCTGGCTAGACACTTCACCTGGAAAACCAAATATTCAAATCTCAAAGGGCTGTGCACCATCCTCTCAGTGTCCAGCTGCTGGCTCTCGCAAATATTCAGTCAACATGGGCTCACCTCTCATTCGTAAAGCTATAAAATGCTGTGAGGTCGACAAGTGTAACTCAGAAGTTCTCAATGGTAAGTACACATGGATGAGTTGATGATCTGAAATTAAAAGATGTTTACCATCACCAATCATGTACTTATGTTGATCACTTATTTCTGATCGAATTGAAACATTCTTTTGCTTTCTTGTTTCAGTTCCTGCTTTTGAACCAGTGAATGGAATAACATGCAACTATTGCATCCCTGGAAGTGATCAATGTTCATTACCCGTTCAGTGTCAAGGAGAGGAGACCAGATGTTTTGTCGCTAAAGGTGAGATCTTCTGCCCAAACATCACCAATTGTCGTTGAAGCTGTGTTCCTGTTTCTGTGCTTTTCACTGAAACATCATATTTTGCCATTCTGCTGATGTCTTCTTTTTCAAAGAAATTCATGATAAAACCAAATTCTGAACATTTCCTTGAGATGACTCTTTTGTTGCATCCACAGTGGATGATTCATCCAGACAGTATTCACTTCTTGGTTGTACCACTGAAAATGTGTGCTCATCTGCAAACAACCTGATGAAGCTTCTGGACAAAGACCAACCTCATTCCATCATCAAAGGACCAGACTGCTGTTTTGGCAGTTTATGCAACGTCCACGATCCTCCAGGTAAAAAGAAATTCCCTTCATCTCAACTTCTTCATGATCAGTGGTCTTTGAATTTTATTTGAGGAAGAACTATCATGAATTATTTCTGACAGTCAGATGTGGGTCCAGGTGTGTGTCATGAGTTATTTTCTGATAGCAGAGAAGTCTCTGTAGAATAAAGGGTGATGGTTCACATCCCACTGTTCATCGTTGAAGTTCAAAGTAAATGTTGGTCCAAGAATGAGAAACTGATGCAACAAATGTAGGTGAGGCTGTCCAGCCTTGGGACATGGAGTAATATTACAGATAAAATAGCCTGATGATTGTCGTCAATATGATGGTCAAAGGGGAACTTCAATGAAAACAAGAAATTTACCTCCAATACCTGTCCAACTTGCTTCCTGTAATCAATTGAGAACATCTTTCACTTACGGATTCAGTGTGAAACAGGGAGAAGCTTTCTGACTAAACCTATCTCCACCTCCAACTGGTGGCACATGGGTTAATCATTACCTTGAGACAATTTCTGTGAACCGTCTCCAAGAGTGTACCAATTGCCATATGTTTAAAAGAGGTAAAACCTCAGAACAGTTCACTATTGTGGATTGTCAGCATGGCTGTTTACTGTCATCTGATCGCCAAGGTCTGGGCAGTTGTTGCACACTGCTCGTTATTGATGGATCCAGAGAACAGAATGAATATCAATGATCAAATGTGAGTGAAGGACCAGATGAATGCACTTCTTTACCTTTGCCTCAACAGACTTCACCTCTTTAACACTTTGTTCCACACGTTGCAACGTTTGCATGACTGCTTCATTTTCGTGTTAATTTCAGGACTTCAGTGTGAAAAGTGTAAAGATCCCAATGATCCCATGTGCAGCAGTGTAGAAATTGTCACATGTCCAGATGGAACCATGTGTTTCACTGCTGCCATCAGAGGTAATGTCTTCCCCATGTCATCTGTCACTGGACTTTGGAAATTATCCCATTAGAAGACTCATGTACTTTCCACAATTTTAACAAAGTGTCTTTGTCCCGGTTAGACACTTCACCTGGGACACCAAATGTTAAAATCTCCAAGGGCTGTGCACCATCCTCTCAATGTCCAGCTGCTGGCTCTCGCAAATATTCAGTCAACGTGGGCTCAGCTCTGATTCGTAAAGCAGTCAAATGTTGTGGTGATGACAAGTGTAACTCAGAAGATCTCACTGGTAAGTACAGATATATAGGTTGTAGATGTTAGTTTGAAAGAGTTCTACAAATAGAATATCATTTATTCAGGTTGTTAATAATATCAAAATACTTTTTTCCTATTTCAGCGCTTCTTTTCGAACAAGTGAATGGTAGAATATGCAACTTTTGCCTCCCTGGAAGTGATCAATGTACATTCCCGGTTCAGTGTCAAGGAGATGAGACCAGATGTTTTGTCGCAAAAGGTGAAACCTTCTGCTCAAACATCAACAAATGTCTTTAAAACAGTATTCCTCTTTCTATGTATTTCCCAAAAAACATTTCATTTTCATTTCCTCAAATCATAATTCACAATTAAATGTATAACAGCTCAAATTCCTCCAATTTTTGCTGAAATAACTCTTTTGTTGAATCCACAGTGGATGATTCATCCAGACAGTATTCACTTCTTGGCTGTACTACCGAAAACCTGTGTTCATCTGCAAACAACCTCATAAAGCTGCTGGACAAAGACCAACCTCATTCCATCATCAAAGGACCAGAGTGCTGTTTTGGCAATTTATGCAATGTCTACGACCCTCCTGGTAAATAAGAAATTCATGTTCTTGCCGCCTCACCCTGATTAGTCTTCTTGTCACTTTTCTGAGGAAGAACCACCATGAATATTTTCTGACAGTCAGGTGCAGATAAAGGTGCCCATAATTAGTTGCGTCCTACAGGCAGAGGAGAGTTGTGTAGACCAAAGTGTCATGGGTCATATCCCATGGTTCACCATGAAGTTCAAAGCAAATGGTTGACCAGAATGAGAGTCTGATGCAAAAAATATAGCTGAAGATAACCAGCCCTGGGAAGTGGAGTCACAGCACATTCAAGAACGTCCAGTGACTCTTGTCTTGATGTTCACTGAAGGGGATCTTGAATGGAAAACAAGATTTTTCCCTTCAACATCTTTCAGACTTTCTTCCTGTAATTACTTGGGAAGGTCTTTCACATCCGGATTCAGTGTGAAACAGGAAAAAACTTTCTGACTCAACCTTTCTATAATTCCATCTGGTGGCACATGGTTTAATCATTACCTTGATACAATTTCTGTGTAACATCTCCAAGTGTGTTCTCATTTCCATGTGTTTAAAGAAGGTAGAATCTAACAAAAGGTCACTATTGTGGATCGTCAGCATGGCTGTCATCTGATCCTAATATTCTGGGCAGGAGGAGCACACTGCTCTAAATTAATGTATTCAGAGATAAGAACTCATATCAATGATCAAATTTGAGTGAAGCAGCAGATGAATGCACTTCTTTACCTTCGATTCAACAGACTTCACCTCTTGAACACTTTGTTCAACATGTTGCAATGTTTGCATGACTGCTTCATTTTTCATTTTAATTTCAGGACTTCAGTGTGAAAAGTGTACAGATCCCAAAGATCCCCTGTGCACCAGTGTAGAAATTGTCACATGTCCAGATGGAACCATGTGTTTCACTGCTGCCATCAGAGGTAATGTCTTCCTCATGTCATCTCTCAGTGGACTTTGGAAATGATCCCATTGAAAGACTCATGTGCTTTCTAAAGTCTTAAAAAAGTGTCTTTGTCCTGGCTAGACACTTCACCTGGAAAGCCAAACATTCAAATCTCCAAAGGCTGTGCACCATCCTCTCAATGTCCAGCTGCTGGTTCTCGCAAATATTCAGTCAACTTGGGCTCACCTCGCATTCGTAAAGCTATAAAGTGCTGTGATGTTGACAAGTGTAACTCAGACGTTCTCAATGGTAAGTACACATTGATCAGTTGATGATCTGAAATCAAAAGATTTTTACCATCACCAATCATGTACTTATGTTGATCACTTCATTCTGAATGAATTAAAGTGTTTTTTTTTTTTTTGTCTTGTTTCAGTTCCTGCTTCTGAACCAGTGAATGGAATAACATGCAACTATTGCCTCCCTGGAAGTGATCAATGTTCATTACCCGTTCAGTGTCGAGGAGATGAGACCAGATGTTTTGTCGCTAAAGGTGAGATCTTCTGCTCGAACATCACCAATTGTCTTTGAAGCTGTTTCCATGTTTCTGTGCTTTTCATTGAACCATCGTGTTTTGCCAATCTGCTGATGTCTTCTTTCTCACACAAATTTATGATCAAACCAAATTCTGAACATTTCCTTGAAATGACTCTTTTGTTGAATCCACAGTGGATGATTCATCCAGACAGTACTCACTTCTTGGTTGTACCACTGAAAATGTTTGCTCATCTGCAAACAACCTGATTAAGCTTCTGGACAAAGACCAACCTCATTCCATCATCAAAGGACCAGATTGCTGTTTTGGCAGTTTATGCAACGTCCACGATCCTCCTGGTACAAGAAATTCCTTTCATCTCAACTTCTTCATGATCAATTTTTTTTGAATGTTGTTTGAGGAAGAACTATCATGAATAGTTTCTGATAGTCAGATGTGGGTTGAGGTGCTTGTCATTAGTCCTTTCCTGATCGCAGAGAAGTGGTATGTAGACTGAAGGGTGACGGTTCACATCCCACTGTTGATGGTGAAGTTCAAAGTAAATGTTGGTCCAAGAATGAGAAACTGATGCAACAAATGTAGGTGAGGTTGTCCTGCCCTGGGACGTGGAGTAATTTGGCAGATAAAAAGGCCAGATGACTATAGTCCACATGCTGGTCATAGGGGACATAGAATGGCAACAAGATTTTCACCTCCAATATCTGTCCAACTTTCTTCCTGTGATCACTTGCGAACATGTTTCACACCTGGATTCAGTGTGAATATGGTAGAAACTTTCTAAACAACCTTTCTTGAGTTCAGACTGGTGGCACATGGGTTAATCATTACCTTGAGACAATATTTGTGAAATGTCTCCAAGAGTGTCCCGATATCCATGTGTTAAGAGAACGTAGAATCACGCAACAGGTCACTATTGCAGATCGACTGCATAGCTGCTTACTGTCAAATGATCCTCATAGTCTGTTCTCATACACTGTTCTGTATTGATGCATTCAGACAACAGAATGAACATCAATGATCAAATGCGAGTGAAGAACCAGATAAATGCACTTCTTTACTTTTGATTCAACAAACTTCACCTCTTTAACACTGTGTTCCACATGTCACAAAGCTTGCATGACTGCTTCATTTTTCATTTTAATTTCAGGACTTCAGTGTGAAAAATGCACAGATCCCAATGATCCCATGTGCACCAGTGTAGAAACTGTCACATGTCCAGATGGAACCATGTGTTTCACTGCTGCCATCAGAGGTAATGTCTTCCTCATGTCATCTGTCAGTGGACTTTGGAAATGATCCCATTGGAAGACTCATGTGCTTTCTAAAGTCTTAACAAAGTGTCTTTGTCCTGGTTAGACACTTCACCTGGGAAACCAAACATTCAAATCTCCAAGGGCTGTGCACCATCCTCTCAATGTCCAGCTGCTGGCTCTCGCAAATATTCAGTCAACGTGGGCTCAGCTCTGATTCGTAAAGCAGTGAAATGCTGTGATGATGACAAGTGTAACTCAGAAGATCTCACTGGTAAGTACAGATATATGGGTTGTAAATGTTTATTTGAAAGGGTTCTAGAAATAGGATATCATTTTTTTCCATATCATCAATAATTTCAATTTTTTTGTTTTTCTATTTCAGCTCTTCTTTTCGAACAAGTGAATGGTAGAATATGCAACTATTGCCTCCCTGGAACTGATCAATGTATATTCCCGGTTCTGTGTCAAGGAGATGAGACCAGCTGTTTTGTCGCTAAAGGTGAAACCTTCTGCTCAAACATCAACAAATGTCTTTAAAACAGTCTTCCTCTGTCTGTGTATTTCCCAAAAACATTTCATTTTCAGGTTCCTCAAATCATATTTCACAATGAAATGTATGAAAGTTCAAGTTACTCCTTTTTTTTTTTAATAAGTGTTTTGTTGAATCAACAGTGGAAAATTCATCACAACAGTATTCACTTCTTGGTTGCACAACTGAAAATGTGTGTTCATCTGCAACCAACCTTATTAAGCTGCTGGACAAAGACCAACCTCATTCCATCATCAAAGGACCAGAGTGCTGTTCTGGCAATTTATGCAACATCCACGATCCTCCTGGTAAAAAAGAAATTCACTTTCTTGCAGCCTCATCCTGATTAGTGTTCTTGTCACTTTTCTGAGGAAGAACTACCATGAATACTTTCTGACAGTCAGGTACAGATAAAAGTACATTTAATTAGTTGTGTCCTGCAGGCAGAGAAGAGGTGTGTAGACCAAAGTGTCATGGGTCATATCAGATGGTTCAGCGTGAAGTTCAAAAAGAAATGATTGATCAGAATGAGAATTTGATGTCAAAAATATAGTTGAAGATAATCATCGCTGGTAAGGACTGTCACAGTACATTCAACAAAGTCCAGTGAATCTTGACTTGATGCTCATTGAAGGGGATCTTGATTGGAAAACAACAAGATTTTTGCCTTAAACATCTCACACTTTCTTCCTGTGATCACTTGGAAACATGTTTTACTACTGGATTCAGTGTGAAACAGGAAGAAGCTTTCCAACAAAATCTTTCTTCAATTCCGACTGGTCATCAGCATGGCCGTTTACTGTCATCTAATCCTCACACATTGGGCAGCGGTAGCACCTTGCTTTTTATTGATGTATTCAAAGACCAGAATAAGTATCAATGATCAAATGCGAGTGAAAGACCAGTTGAATGCACTACTTTATTTTTGATTCAACAGACTTCACCTCTTTAAAACTTTGTTCCACGTGTTGCAACGTTTGTATGACTGCTTCATTTTTTATTTTAATTTCAGGACTTCAGTGTGAAAAGTGTAAAGATCCCAATGATCCCATGTGCAGCAGTGTAGAAACTGTCACATGTCCAGATGGAACCATGTGTTTCACTGCTGCCATCAGAGGTAATGTCTTCCTCATGTCATCTGTCAGTGGACTTTGGAAATTATCCCATTAGAAGGCTCATGTACTTTCCACAATTTTAACAAAGTGTCTTTGTCCTGGTTAGACACTTCACCTGGGACACCAAATGTTAAAATCTCCAAGGGCTGTGCACCATCCTCTCAATGTCCAGCTGCTGGCTCTCGCAAATATTCAGTCAACATGGGCTCAGCTCTGATTCGTAAAGCAGTCAAATGTTGTGATGTCGATGAATGCAACTCAGACGTTCTCGTCGGTAAGTTCAGATAGATGAGTTGTTAAATTTAATTTGATGGTGTATCACAATCACTGATCATTTTCAGATACCATTATTTAATTTCATCATTCACTAAAATACAATTTTCTCATTTCAGTTCCAATCTTTGAACCATTCAATGGTCAACAATGCAACTTTTGCCTCCCTGGAACTGATCAATGCACATTCCCAGTTCAGTGTCAAGGAGATGAGACCAGATGTTTTGTAGCTAAAGGTGAGTCATTCTTTTCAACCCTAACCAAAAGTCCTTGAATCATTTTTCCCATTTCTCTGTATTTCAATGACACATTTTCCTTTCACATCCTGACATCATGGGTGGCATGGTGGAACAGTGATTAGTGCCATTGTTTGCATGTTTGCGATTAGTTTGCATGTTCTCCCCATGTGTGTTAAATCTGCAAGGTCGTAGTTTCTCTGCGTGCTCTTGCTTCCTCCCGTAGTCCAACAACATGCATTTCAGGATAATTGATGACCCTAAATTGCCCCAAGGTGGGAATGTGATTTTGCATGGTTGTCAGCCCTGTGGTAAACTGGCCAAGTAGCTGGGATTGGCTCCAGTCCTCCGCGGCCCTGAAAAGTGTCAGTGGTGTCGAAAATGAGTGAATGAAATCTGAAATCGTATTTTTGAGGCTCAAATTCCTCTTTTTTTTTTCTCACAATTTTTCCTCTTCTTGAATCAACAGCGGAAGATTCATCACGACAGTATTCACTTCTTGGTTGCACAACTGAAAATGTGTGTTCATCTGCAACCAACCTGATTAAGCTGCTGGACAAAAACCAACCTCATTCCATCATCAAAGGACCAGAGTGCTGTTCTGGCAATTTTTGCAATGTCCACGATCCTCCTGGTAAATACAAATTGACTTACTTTTAACCTCGTCATGATCACTAATTCACTAGTTCACTTTTCTGAGGTCAAACTACCATGAATACTGACAGTCAGGTGCAGATCAAGGTGTCCACTTGTGAAAGAGACTGAAAAGACAAGAACGAATGTCCAAAAGGGATGAGACCACCAATACCCAGTAATCACTGTCATTGGTGAAGTGCTCGATCAATATTCTGTAATTATTTACTTGAGGGCTGGTGTCCTGTTGTTTCAGTTCTGTTAGTGCCTCAACACACCTCAAATTAATTCCAATGTCTTCATCAATGCACAGTGTGAAATCATAATTGTGCTTGCTTATGCTCTTTTACAACAGTTCCCTCAAAACATATAGGCCAGATCCCCTTTCTTTGGCATTATGAAGGCCTTCACCAGTTTTCTGTTTTTTCAGGTCTTCAGTGTTTCACCTGTAAAGATTCAACAGATCCACTGTGTTCTTCCGTTGAATCAGTGACATGTTCACCAGGATACTTGTGTGCTACAGCCTCCATTCAAGGTCATTAGTTTTTCTTTTTCTTTTGGACCCAGCCTGCATTTTGTGACAACGTGTATCTCCTGAGTTCTGAGCCTTCTCTACCAACTTTGACATTATTCATTTTACCTCCACAGCCACCTTCCCCGGAGTTCCACCAAGAGAGATTTACAAGGGCTGTGCTTCCTCTTCCAAGTGTCCAGCCCTGGGCTTGTGGACTTACTCAACCAATGCTGGTTCTTCGCAGTCACTCACATCTGTCAGGTGTTGCGACACAGACAACTGCAACGCGGACACTTTGCCCGGTAGGGTGATTTGAATTTCTGAAATTCTCAAAAATGAAGACTTGGTCATGTTGACAATATGCCGTTTTGTCTGACTCAAAGGATTCTGTTTTCTTGTCTTAGCACCAGTTCCTCTGCCTGAAAATGGTCTGATTTGTTTTGCTTGTGCACCTGGTGACACTGTTTGCAACACTGTTGTGAAATGTCGAGGCCAGGAGGACCAATGCTTCAGGGCAACAGGTGAGTGATTTGTTGCTGTAAGTGATAAAGTTGAGTAGAAAAGATCTCTTGAACCATCTTTCATAAAGAATTCATGAAACTTGATAAGGATGTGGCAATGAAAACCACCATATTTGTTCTTGATAGTTTTGATTAAAGTCAAAGTTGTGGTTTGCATCAAAAATATATCATAACCAGCACAATTTCTAGACGATCAGCTAATACTTGGTTTCCTCCTCAGTGAACACTCCATCCGGCACATCTCAATTCTCTGGCTGCACTTCCGCAAACATTTGCGGGTCTCAGGGAAGGCTGGGTGCCTTCCTGTACCTGGACTCTGTTAACTCAGTTGGAAGTGAGCCCATCTGCTGCAACAGCAGCTTATGTAATGTATTCATTCCTCCTCCTCCACCACCTAATTGTCCACAGACACACTCCTGCCCAGTAAGACCTCCCTGCCCAGTCACACCAGCTCCAGCAAGCCAACAACTGGTGCAACGACTCCAAACCCTGGTAGATCAACTCCGGGGCCTGCTGAGTTCCTTGCAGAATCTGCTGCAGCGTCTTCAGAACTTCCTGCAGAATCTAGTGGGCCGGTTCAATGATCTAAAAAATGTAGTGGAGCAACTGCAAGACCTTGTAAGGCTAGTAGTCAGCATCATAGAGAATATCCAAGAGCAGTTGAATGAATTTGAGGAGCTGCTGAGACAATTCCAGAAACCCAGGCGTCAATGCCGCTGCTGGTGAACCGACGAAACCCACTGAGTCTCCAGCAATTCTATACGTCTTCAATTAACTTGTTGACCATCACTTTTCTTTTTTAATCATTACTGTCAGTTGACTTTAACTCTTTTCCTTTGTGATTTGGCTTTTTAGCCTGACACCAATTAATCATGCCTTCATGTAATCACATTTTGTCTTTTCATTGATTTAACACTTCTGGAATTACTAATGTTTTCCTCAGTGATTGAATAAAACAACACTTTATCGCAAATGAAGTTCTTGTGAGATCTACTTTAATTTCAGGATTCATCCGTTTTTAAAACTTGGTATTTCCAAACAAGGGCAAAAACATTTTAGAGTAAAAAAAAAAAAGAAAAAAAAAATCATTTGCCTGCATGTGTATGCATGTGTATGCATGTGTGTGTGTGTCAGTTGGTCTGTTTGTTTGTGCATCTGTGAGTACCTGTATTTGCTTGTTGTGTCAGCACCATGGACAAAACTATGATTCCTGTCTCTATATTTGTCTATGTCCGTGTGTGTGTGTGTGTGTGTGTGTGTGTGTGTGTGTGTGTGTTGTAAGCAGGCCCGTCACAACAACACAACAAGGCAGGCACACCAAGCAATGGCTGTTATGAACTGAATGCAATGCCAAACTGTGAGAACCCCCATTCAAGTCTGTGATGTCAACGCAGGAAAGTGCAAAAAAACACCATGATTGGAATCCCCCACAAGGGGCCACAAGTCAGGCTTGTGATTCCTGAAAAAAAAAAAAAAAGTCTGTGATTGCTGCAGCCTGCAAAGTAATGAAGTAGAGCTTCTCATCAGAAAGACAGAAAAGAAAGTAGGAGGAAGAGAAAAAAAACAAGACAGTGGTGAATGATAATCTACTGGATGATTTAGGACTATATGTCTTGTCTTGGTGTAATTTAGTAAGATATCCCGCACACCTCCTTTTAACGTGACACAAAATGCCACCCAAAGCAGTGAAGCCATTAATTTCAACTATAGCAACTAAATGATTAACCTGTCCTCGGACCCCCAAAATTTCTCCATCGCAAGTAAAATTGCGAGTATGTAAGTAAAATGTATTTGTGTGGCACTTTTCACAGAACAGCCTCAACAAAGTGCTTCACAGTGGTAGACATTCATATAAAGATCACAGATGTAGGGATAAGATATAAAAGATGATCTAAAAAAGTAAATAGTACACAAAACAGCCAAGACAACACTGTGTCAGGTAAGCTAGAATGCTTTTTGGAACAGATATGTTTTTAAATGCTTTTTGAAAGCATTTACTGAGAACAGGTCTGGAGGAAGTTGGTTCCAAAGATGGGCCGCGGTGGATTTGCACTGGCAGTCACCTGTCGCTTTAAAGCGAGTTCGAGAAACTATCAGCAGGCTCTGCTCAGAGGACCTCAGGCTTCAAGCCGAACTGTAGGGTTTGATTAAGTCTGTGACAAAAATGAGAACTAGGCCATGTAGGGGTCAAAAGGTCAGCAGCAGGATTTTAAACTAGACAAAGAACACAGCAGAGAGCCAGTGGAAAGATTTTAAAACAGGTGTGATGTGGGACCTCGTGTTGGTGCTGGTCAGCAGCCTGGCAGCTGAGTTTCAGACGTACTGAAGATGAGCCAGCTCTTTCTTGTTCAGACAAGTAAACAGACTGTTGCAGTAGTCTGGCGGCGAGGATATGAAAGCATGAATGACCATTTCAGGAGCGTTTTTAGAGACCATGGGCCTGGCCTTTGCGATGTTGTGCAGCTGGAAGAAACCTTTTAACCTATAAACTCAAAGCAGTATACATATGACTGTGGTCACACGGGCACAGGTGAGCCCCATCAGGGCTTTAAACACCAATCAACATGTGGAGAGGAGTCACAGAGCTTGAAATTGGGAACGTCTCCAACACATATGTGTCTTCCGCAGTCAAACTCGTGCATCTCACCTCCTACTCCAGGGTCACTCATGTAAAGTCCATACATTCATTGACTGGCAGTGATTTTATACACAGTCATGGGACTTCCTTTCGCTCTGCACAATGAAACAAAATAAAATACATCAGAAGCATGATGTACATTGTTCATGTGTAAGTTTGGCTCTGAAATTTTAACAGATTTCAGCCTTTTTAAACATAAATGAACATTAACTTTACCTATATTTGCGTATTCGAAGAATCCAGAATCAGACAAAGAGGTGGAAACATTCTGTAGAATCAGATTCATAGGAGGAGACTTTCTGCACAACCAGGCTTAAACATGGAGCCCCTCAGAGTCATTTTCTCAAATGCTTCCAGTTCCTGGTTCAGCTTCCAATTTATGGTCCAGCTCTATATTTATTTATAAAATTTTTCAGGGTTAAGTTTATCTCCACATGTCTTATGGAGATAAACTCCACCCTGTGGCATGCTCTTCTTGTAAACTTTATCCTGTCGCTGCTGCAGGAATGTCTGTGTCTGCCCTGACCTGTGTGACACTCCCCTGGCAAGTGTTGACCCAAATTATTGGGTCATCTCTGATGAGCATTCACATTTGCTTATGGGTTCCCTGACTTTCCAGCTCTTCACTCAGGCCTGTCACTGTTTCCCCAGATTCTCATTATGCTTTCAATGCAGTCCATGACTTTGGTGCCCTCTGGTGGGAGAGCTGCTTCCATACTTCTGTTGCTGCTGCCATCAACCATGTATCTTGGGTTGAATAATTTTGTAACATTCTTCACATCATGCTTATTATATTATGTTATTTACTATTATTCATATCATGCATGTCTCTGTTAGTTATAGTATGCTAGTAGACACAGGCGTGGAAAAGACATGTATCCTTTTTCTGTTTGCCTGCCTGCCTGCCATTTTTCATTTTTATGGCAGCCTCTTGGCAGCTGGACAGTTTGCTTTTTTCTAAAGCTAAGACTACAGGTCATTTGCCTCTCTGTCTCCCTCTTACACAAATGGGGCTCATTGGACAAGGAATGTGACACTATGAATTGTTGAACAACATCTGGCATTTGGGAAGGATGGATGGAGACCTGATGGAGAATTGATGGAGGCTGATAAGGCCTCAGAAGGGGTCACGGACAGGCACCTTTGTAGGGAGGGGGGAAGAGAGGCAAATGACAGGCTCACAATTGTGCTTTTAGATGTGTACAGCCACCATGGAGGGTTACGGAATGGTTTATAGCATTTGTGTAGTCTTGACGAAAAGTCGTATGAGATGCAATGTACTCCCAGAAAATAGTATAAATGGATGGAGCGGAGAGCGGTCCGCGCGTCAGTTTTTTTTTTGGTCTACCTGACTACCGGGGGTTTTAGTAATAAAGCTCTCTGCTTTGCATCCTGACTCCGACTCTCTGATTTCTCCGAGAAAAACCACAATTGAGGACTTCAAGAACCAAGAATGGACATAACTGAAGATTTTTGAGATTTTTCTGGAAAATATGTTTGTGGGTTTTTTTGCACCGTGACTGGCCTAGGATACTTTAAAAAAAAAAAAAAAAACCATGACACTTGCTTGTCTTTCCATTGTTGCGCCGTCTGATGCAAAAGATGAACAACTCCTTCCCAGGTGTCCTGTTGTATTTGCAAAATGTGACTCTTGTTGACATGGGGTATCATGGAATATGCACTCATTGTTTTTTTGTTGTTTTTTTTTCACATGGCTAATGCCACCTTGTGTTCACCTGAGGGTACTGCATTTCAGACCAAAGTCACAGAAAATTTGGGACCATCAAATCAAACCAAATCAAACTCTATTTACAGCGTGCTTTTCATATTAAAAAGCAGCTCAAAGTGTGTTGCGATATTAAAATAACAAAACAAAAATCAATATATAATGAAATAAGAACAGCCACACCTTCACCAACATTCATGTGCACTCACACACACACACACGCTGCGGATAACAATAGATTCTGCACATGAACGATGAGAGTATACATTCATTTGCATTATTCCTATTGACAAACTATTTAGACAGAGCTCAAATGTTTCCAGTCTCCTTGAAGTTGAATTGTTTTTGAAAATTTTAATATTTATTGTTTGTGAGCACTGTTGTCCTTGAAACAGAGCCTGACACTGATCAAACTTTCTCAAGGGCACCCCAACATTGCAACATTCTGAAAGAGACAACCATCCTACACCCAATCTGGCGGTTAATTAAATAAAATTACAGCAGTGGGGTGAAAACCAAAGCTGAAAAAATTTGAAAATATTCTGGATTCTGGATTCAGGTTTTTCTGAGACTTCCACTCAGAGTAGCAGATTAAGAACACATTATTTACCAAACAGCCATTCCTCATAACCCTTACCATTGAGCAACGGAGGAAATTGTCCTTTCTGTAATGAGTAGACACAGGAGGGAGCATTTAGAAAATGAACAGCAGGTGGAGTCATCGAGCCAATTGATCTAGTCAGAACTCATAGTATTAGAAAGATGTTTGATCAGATTGTAGAAACTACACTTTTGCAGTGATATAGAGATAATCTGATAAATATGATAGAGCAAGAATGACGAGCTTATAAAACTCACCAGAAAACCTTGAAATCTTGACTAGGATTCAATGAAAAGTTCCTGTTTATAAAGACAACCACCTGTATTAGAGCTACTACATTATAATGGACATTAAAACAGTTTTTAGGTGAAAACAGAGTCACTGAACATGTCTTTAAAAAAAACATTGTGCTCGGTCGGGATGGGGGTGGGGGTGGAGGGGAGATTCCGGTTGTTGGGGCTGCCTGGCAGTGGCAAGGCATTGTCTCCAGGGGGTCTGGATCGGTGAGTGAAAGCTCATGTCTGGGTGACCGGGGTGTTCTGGGGTGGTTGGGGCTAGGAGCCCTGGGTCCTGGTGCCTGGGGGCTGTCCTCTCCCATGAGGACAGGGGGCCAGGGGGCTTGGGTGCGCTCCTGTTTGCCTGGATTGGTGCACGCCCTGCTGTCTGGGCGCTGCCCTGGAATCCAGGGTACAGGGTGGGGGTTGGGGTGAGGGTGGTGGGTGTGCTTTTTGCTTGGCTCTCGGAGGATGCAGACACTTCTCCTATCACTCTCTTTAAGCTCCTCTCCCTCCCTGGTGTCTCTGCTTGCTGCCAAATTTAAAAAAACATAAAATTGATCAGCTGATCTCTCAATGCAGTTGACACAATCATTGCAACAAAGAGCATAGTGGGGGAATCCTTGCTGCTGCTACTTTCTACTGAGTCGTGTTTGAATCAGGCCAGGAAACTATTTCTGTGGCACTGAACCCGCCATTTATTTCTGTGGAACTGGTGAAACATACACTCTCGCAGTCGCGCACATGTGAAGTCTCAAATCAGGCACAGCGACGGACACAGCAGACTGAGACAGTTATGTGGGATCAAACACCTCAAGTCTGCAGGGGCCCGAGGCGTCACACCTGGCCACCGTGGGAAAAGTATAATATTGCACAATATTAGATGGCAAGTGTCTGGGCCCTGACGGCCTCTCTGGCCTGCTTCTGGTCTTTTCATAGGTCATAGGTCATGATCAGGCTGATCTTTAATCACTCTACATATTCTGCCTGTGGACTCGGCCACCTCGTTGTCTTTTGGGATGGCTAGGATGGCAGGTTGTTATTCGATGCCTGCATCTGGTCTTATGACGACAAAAAGCTTTTCATGTCCAGTTAGATGCAATATATTCTTACGCTGTGTTTTCACCGGACGCGTTGAACACGACTGCATTAGCGCGAAAAATGAAATCGATTCGCGCTACATGCACGAGTTTTATCGCTGGTGTGTGAAGTCATTTGCACCACAAAATCGCGCCGCGCTAGGTGCTCCAGTTTTATCGCTGGTACAAATATGCAAAACAAAACATCGCCCGCTGCTCAAAATTGAACGACAATCGCGTCATGACATTAACTTTGAATGCAATCTCATCGTGTGAAAAATGTGCGTCACGTCCGGTGAAAACACGGGGCTATCATCTAAACTTTGCCCAATGACTCTGATAAGATGACAGTTAACTGAAAGACTGTTGCTCTCTCTTCCTTCTCTATTCTTTTATTGTTTGCTTGTTACCTGTTTTTCTTCTCTCTCTGTCTCTCTCCCTTGTCTTTCTGTCCTCCTGTCAGATCCAGCAATATCATGTACCAGTATTCAAAATAAATAAAATAAAGTAAGAAACCATGTCATCAAGAGGAGCTTTATACTTACAAGCTCCTCTTGGAAAAGCAAGTCCGTCTGGAACATAACAGTAGCCAGACCTCCATTATGCTGCTGTGTGTGCGTGCAGAGTCACAGAGACCTAAAGTCATTAGTTATTATTTTTAAGAATAAAAAAGCAATTAGATGACAACATCAGCCTCCTTCCACAGCGACACCACGTTCACGTGGGCGGATTTACGGTTCTCACCCAGCTCAGACGACAAAGAAAAAAAAAATTCAATGTCATGGTTATTTTATAGAAAACAAACAAAAAAAACAAAACAAAAAGCCAACAGGCAGCTGGTGACAAATCCCCACAACCTCGTGTGGTCTCCTGCAAAATAAGATGCTTTGGTTATTTTTAAGACAGTTTTTGTGTTGTTCAAAGGATGTCTGGAAATGTCTATGTACGAAAGGGGAAAGATTAATTAATGCAACCGAAGCGATCACAAAAGCAACAAAAAGTGAGAAAAATGTAGAAATTACAGACGAGGGCGCCAGGCTGAACTGATGAACCGAATACTGTTGAGACCAAATGAAGAGTTCGGTTTATGCAAACTGCTGCTTGTGTCAGTTATATACACCAACCGAGCAGAAAGAAAGCCAAATTATTGTATACATAACTTACATGTACACATTTTCAACACAATTGTGAAAGTCACTGCCAATCACCATTTTTTGAAAACTAAGTATTTCTTGAAAACTTGCATTTTCCCCTATTTCCATGCAGACAGAGCATTTAACAAGTTGTATTTTCCTGTTTCTACCGAAACTTAGTTGAATCGTTTTTAAAAATATTCTCCCTTTTCCACGGAGACAAAGGAGGAGCATTTTCAAGAAGCTGTGTTTTCTGCTCTGACTCCAAGCGCCATTGTTGCTGTATAAACAAACCTCAAAATGCGCCCGTTTCTGTTTGAAAATGTGGATGTGTCTGAAAATAACAGCTGACCAAAAATGTCTTCTCCTTCACATGTACGTGATTCTTTTTTTTTTCTCTCTAATATATGTCTATCATGAGTGAGGCATCTTCAGGAAACCTACGCAGTTTGGACAAAAGAACATTTTCAGCACCTGGTCATTAAATTTAAAAAAGACCTGCTGGTGACCTCAATTCAACAAAAGCAGGTGCGGTCCCAAAACAAGGTACAGCAAATAGTGTCTGCCCATTGGTTTTCGTCATCTCAGGAATGTTTCTAGTTAATTCAGATATAATTATGTGATAAAAGTTTGGAAAGAAAAAAAAATTCCCACGGTTTAGAAGGTGATGAACCAATCTATTTCCAAAAAAATTGAGGCAACATGTAGTTACTGAATATCATAGTTATTTTGCAAAAAACTTATGTAAATTTCACAATGAAGGGTTTCAGGACAAATCAAGTTCTTTTAGCTCTGTGATCAATGTTCTTCTTCATGCTGATCAGTTTTAATGGAGAACAGATCATCAACTATGTCTGGTTTTCTGAAGTCATGTCACTCAGACAGGATTCCAAGCAGCTGTACCGCTGTAACATTATTATTATTTATTTTATCAGGGACAACACATATTAATCAACACTTGTTTATACAGTAGTGTAAATACGCCAGAAGTAGCCATGGGCTAATTTTCATCTGTAGTCAGTGAGCAGGGTGACCAATTAACCCAACATGCATGTTTCTGGAAAGTTCCCACACTGGGAACTGTACCATCCAAATGGTTCCAGTTTCCTGCTGTGACCACAAGATGTTCTTTCAGAGTGGCAGAATCAATAATGTCTCTGGAGACTGTTCAATAAAAAATAATCAGCCTCGACAACATACTCGGAACATTAACAAAGGAAGACATATGGATGGACGACTGAGTTGGACTGTTATTGCATAACATTAAAGGTGTAATACAACATTTTGATTTCCGGTTGGATCACCTAAATAATTGGTGGGTCTGTTTGTCAATCATTCTGACGAGCTGCTTTCGTAAGGCGGTTCTCCGTGCTTGCGCCCAATCAGCTTCTCCCTTTTGCGCATGCGCATTCAGAGTGTTTATGTAGCCGGTGAGCTTCTGAGCTCGTACTTACCGATGGCGAGTCTGACATAATGAAACTGTAGCTGTTTCGGAAAAAAAAGCTTTATTTATGAGCGAGGCGGATCGCAGAAACTGTACAGAGCCGTGCACGCCGGAGAAGAGGAGATCGCGCTCGTACACTTCCGCGTTTTCTGGGAGAAGCAGTAGAGCCGGGCGGATGGTCTGGCGCATGCGCGTTGTTCAAAAAGTGAGTAACAGACGTGGGGCTTCGTCTTTTCGAGAAAATGTTGTATTCCACCTTTAAGCAAAATGTGATTGCTGCCATTTAAACCAGTTTGACTACAATTTCATTTGAACCCGAGGAAGAGTTCAATAACTGGGCAGAATCAGAAAATGTGCTTCACTGTTGTTGCAGTAGATATCAGCTGATGGCTTCAAAATATACAAATTATTTCAAGAGTGCATTTTTCCCAGGAGATGCCAGTAAAAGTGAAATGCCAGCTATACCAATACGTTTTTCTTTTGGTTCCAACTTTGTGAATAATTAAAAAAACAAAAAAAGATTGAATTCAATTCAGCCTGAAAAATACCAGATTGGACTTAATTTTACAAAAGTTGGTTCTTTTTAACCATTCTAGCAAAGCTTCCACTTACTTTGGAAACTTTACTTAGTAACACTTTTCTTTCAACATTTCCAATGATTAAATGTGAGGGTTTCCTCAGACACTTTTGAAGAAATTTTGGAGAAAACAAAATCAACCTTTGATGTTTTTATTTTTACAATGTGATATAGTGGAGGAAACATCCATCCATCCATCCATTTTCTATCGCTTATCCGGGGCCTGGTCATGAGGGCAGCAGTCTCAGCAGGGATGCCCAGACTTCCCTGTCCCCAGACACTTCCTCCAGCTTCTCTGGGAGGATCCCAAGGCGTTCCCAGGCCAGCCGAGAGACACAGTCTCTCCAGCGTGTCCGAGTTCTTCCCCGGGGTCTCCTCCCAGTGAGACATGCACGGAACACCTCCCCAGGGAGGCGTCCAGGAGGCATCCTAACCAGATGCCCGAGCCACCTCAGCTGGCCCCTCTCGATGTGGAGGAGTAGCGACTCTACTCCGAGCTCCTCCCTGTTGACTGAGCTCCTCACCCTAGTGCGCCCAGCCACCCTATGGAGGAAACTCATTTCGGCCGCTTGTATCCGGGATATTGTCCTTTCGGTCATGACCCAAAGCTCATGACCATAGGTGAGGGTGGGAACGTAGATTGACCGGTAAATCGAGAGCATCACCTTTCAGCTCAGCTCCCTCTTCACCACAACGGACCAATACAAAGACTGCATCACTGCAGCCGCTGCACCGATCCGCCTGTCAATCTCACGCTCCATCCGTCCCTCACTCGTGAACAAGACCCCAAGATACTTAAACTCCTCCACTTGGGCCAGAGTCTCTCCACCAACCTGGAGGGGGCAAGCCACCTTCTTCCGGTTGAGGACCATGGCCTCGGATTTGGAGGTGCTGATCCTCATCCCTGTCTGTTCACACTCGGCTGCGAACCGCCCCAGTGCATGCTGTAGGTCCGGGTTCGATGAAGCCAACAGGACAACATCATCTGCAAAAAGCAGAGATGAAATGCTTTGGTTCCCGAACCGGACCCCCTCCGGCCCCTGGCTGCACCTAGAAATTCTGTCCATAAAGATTATAAACAGAACCGGTGACAAAGGGCAGCCCTGCTGGACTCCAACATGCACCGGGAACAGGCCCAACTTACTTCCGGCAATGCGGACCAGACTCCTACTCCGGTCATACAAAGACCGGACGACCCTTAACAAGGGGTCCCGGACCCCGTATTCCCGGAGCACCCCCCACAAGACACCACGAGGGACGTGGTCAAACGCCTTCTCCAAGTCCACAAAACACATGTGGACTGGTTGGGCGAACTCCCACGAACCCTCAAGCACCCTATGGAGGGTCTAGAGCTGATCCATTGTTCCACGACCAGGACAAAAACCGCATTGTTCCTCCTGAATTTGAGGTTCGGCTATCGGTCGGATCCTCCTCTCCAGTACCCTGGAATAGACTTTCCCAGGGAGGCTGAGGAGTGTGATCCCCCGATATTTGGAGCACACCCTCCGGTCCCCCTTTTTAAACAGGGGGACCACCACCCCAGCCTGCCAATCCAGAGGCACCGTCCCCGACAGCCACGCGATGTTGCAGAGACGTGTCAACCAAGACAGTCCCTGCACATCCAGACAGTTAAGATACTCAGGACGAATCTCGTCCACCCCCAGTGCCTTGCCATCGAGGAGCTTACCGACCACCTCGATGACTTCAGCTTGGGTGATGGATGAGTTCACCTCTGAGACCTCAGCCTCTGCTTCCTCCATGGAAAACGGTTTGCCAGAATTTCTTCGAGGCCGACCGATAGTCCTCCATGGCCTCCCCAAGCTCCTCCTAGACCCCAGTTTTTGCCTCCACAACCACTCGGGCTGCAGTTCGCTTGGCCTGCCGGTACCCGTCAGCTGCTTCGGGAGTCCCATGAGCCAACAAGGCTTGATAGGACTCCTTCTTCAGCTTGACGGCAGCCCTTACTTCCGGTGTCCACCACCGGGTTCGGGGGTTGCCGCCACGACAGGCACTGGAGACCTTACGACCACAGCTCCGGGCAGCTGCTTCGACAATGAAGGTAGAGAACATGGTCCACTCTGACTCAATGTCCCCAGCCTCCCTCGGGACATGAGAGAAGCTCTCCCGGAGGTGGGAGTTGAAAACCATGCTGAAAGAGGGTTCCACCAGACGTTCCCAGCAGACCCTCACAACACTTTTGGTTCTGCCAAGTCTGTCCGGTTTCCTCCTCTGCCAGCGAATCCAACTCACCACCAGATGGTGATCGGTCGACAGCTCTGCCCCTCTCTTCACCCGAGTGTCCAAAACATGCGGCCGGAGGTCAGGTGACATGACAATAAAGTCGATCATCGACCTCCGACCTAGGGTGTCCTGGTGCCAAGTGCACTTATGGACACCCCTGTGCTCAAACATGGTGTTTGTTATGGACAAACTGTGACTAGCACAGAAGTCCAATAACAAAACACCACTCAGGTTCAGATCGGGGAGGCCGTACATTCCAATCACCCCCTTCCAGGTCTCACTGTCACTGCCCACGTGGGCGTTGAAGTCCCCCAGTAGACCAATGGAGTCCCCAGTCGGAGCACTGTCTAGCACCCATCCCAGGGACTCCAAGAAGGCCGAGTACTCTGCGCTGCTGTTCGGCCCATAAGCTGAGACAACAGTGAGGCACCTGTCCCCGACCCGAAGGCGCAGGGATGTGACCCTCTCGTTCACTGGGGTGAACTCCAACACATGGCGGCTGAGCTGTGGGGCTATAAGCAAACCCACACCAGCCCACCGCCTCTCACCGTGGGCAACGCCAGAGAAGTGGAGAGTCCAGCCCTTCTCGAGAGGTTGGGGTTCTGGAGCCCAGGCTATGTGTGGAGGTGAGCCCGACTATATCTAGACGATACTTCTCAGCCTCCCTCACAAGCTCGGGCTCCTTTCCCACCAACGAGGTGACATTCCATATCCCCAGAGCTAGTCTCTGTGTCCGAGGATCGGGTCGCCGGGCACCCTGTCGTCGGCTGCCACCCAATCCAATGTGCTGGTTTTATTTTTGCAATGTGATATAGTGGAGGAAACAATTTAAAAAATATGAAAGTAGTTAATAACTAAACAATGACCCCAAAGCTTTTTTAAAATATATTTTAAAAAAATATTTTAATAAAAAAAAAGAGTAATAAAAACATGAAAGCAGCTTGCAGCTAAATAATCTACAAATCGTATGAAAAAGCAGAGTCCCCAGGTGTTCAACTTCCATGGAAACTCGTTATTCAATTCAACTTTGTATTTCTTTTTAGAACCAAATAAGACAGAGTCATCTGCTAAGAGTTTTATAGAGAAAAAATGCACAATGAAACTTGTGGAATCAGACTAAGTCATGGAGAATTTCTGCAGAGCTAGAGTGAGAGGAGGAAAGGTTTTTCATCAGTAGTGAAGACTTTCTACAGAACCCGACTCAGAGAAGATTTTCTGTAGAATCAGACTCAGTAGTGGAGACTTGCTACAGAATGGAGTGGGAGGAGGAAACATTTTGCAGAAACAGACTCAGATGATATTTCCTGCAGAACCAGCCTCGACTTTCTGTTGAACCAGACTCAGTAGTGGAGACTTTCTGCAGAACCAGACTAAATGGTGTTCTTTTATAAAATATCTCGTAAATCAAGAAAATATTGGCAAACCTTTTTCACATGGAAATATGTATAAATGGTATTTTTCCAAATGCAGTGCCACTCTCATGTTTGTATTGACATGAAACATGATGAAAACATTGAGTCACTGTGAGAACAAATTTATTGGGCTCATTGTCATCCCTCCATTAAAAGGACCATCATTACAGAGGCGTGTTAATGATCCCCGCCCCGTTTGAAGGAGAAAGCCAGCTGTTAACGTTCAGTAGTACAGTGACATCAATTCAACTAGAGCAGGCATGGCAGACAAAAAAAAAAAAATAAAAAAAAATTAATCATCACAGCGTCGACAGTAGCATAAAACACAATAGCCTAACTGTTAATCTCCTGCTCAGCCCATTAAAATGAACTGTGCTGAGAATCAGTTTAATACAGAGAATTAAACTTTCCAACTGCTGGTGAATGCATTGGATCCCTTCAAAAAATGTTTTTTAGGGATTGAGACCCTTTTTGTTGTTGCTTTTTTTGGGGGGGGGGTGGGGGGTGGGGGGGTTAAGACCTGTTCACAGACCGACTTGTTCACAGACTATTTTCTAGGGATAAAAACGTGTTTAAACAAAGTTTAATCGGGATTAGAACTTCTCTGCACAATGTTTTCCAATGAATAAAGCATTTTATACAATGTTTTCAAGCGATTACATCATTATTTGGAACACAATATTTTCACTGGATTACGACCCGTTTACACAATGTTTTTTTTTCTTTTTTTTTTTTTTTATAAATGCCAAAGAGATTAAAATTTGCATACACAATGTTTTCTTGGGATTGGAATCCATTTACACAACATTTTCAAGTGATGAGGACCCCTTTTAAGAATGATTTCTACTAATGAGCAACTACTCAAACAATGTTTTCTCACATTGAAGAAAAAATGTGCAATGTTTTCAAGTGATTAAAACTCCTTAGTTTCCAGGGATTATGGTCCCTTTACACAATGTTTGGTAGTGAATTAAACGTGCTCACACAATATTTTGAAGTAATTAGGACCCCTTTAAAGAATGATTTCTACCAATTAGCACTAAAAAACAGTTGTAGTAAAACAAAAAAAATGCTCAAAATATGTCAGGGTCCATTTACACTACCACGTGCACAGAGACACTGAAAATGCAGCTGTTTGAAAATGCCTTGTTTTTAAAATGCTACAACTCTGTCTCAGTGTACATGGAGAAGAATGCAATTATATGAAAGTACTACAACTCCGTGAAAAGGGGGTGGGGGGGGGGGGGGGGGGGGGGGGGGGGGGGCAGGCAGCTGATTTTATGATTCTCTGTTCAGAAATTGTTGTGAGACATTTTAAACTTCAACAGGAAATTTTCAAATCTGTGACATGGTGGAATTCCACATATGCTGGAAGACTTGAGGAGCATCAAAATCTTGTAAAAGTTTAATGTGATGTGAATTGCCAATTATCAGGCAGGACTGTTCAGATCTGCTCTTCATTTGTTTGCTTTGCCGCAGGGAGTGTGAAGAAAAAGTCATTTGAATTTTTTCACTGGGAAAGGTTTGATAATTGCCATTAAAGAGGGTGTAGTGAGGTAAGTGGACATGTGGAAGAGTGCTAACAGGTAATTATGTAAAACACTAACACGCCCAGCAACAGTACACCTGAAGTGTTCCACCTCATGCACCCGCTTTTAATTGGGGATTGACTCATTTTAGTTGTGAACATTACAAATGGCCATTTTTTATGAATGCTGTCAAAAATGAACAACATAATGCATGAAAAAAAATTCACATTGGACATGAGATTAAAAATGACAATTTTAATGGAAATATTTGACTAAACTTGACTGTGATGCTGCTCAGCCACTTAGACTGAAACAGCTTCGCTCAAACTCAATTGTTTGGACTTTTTTTTTTAACTCAAACCACATACAAAAAAACATCACTTATATCTCATTGCAAAAGGTATTTTTTCTTCTTTCAATGAAATCTGAAAGATCATAATTACTTGTTAAAATGTGATTGTATTTTGACAACTGCCAATGTCGTTTTCATGACAGCACTTCACATGAAAAATACTGTTTTGAGCTGCACTAAAGTTATTCAGGAGATTTGTGCAGGGAGATAAAAACAAAGTTAGGAGTTTTGTATTGCAGTTTTTTTGGGGCCAATGGACATTTTCCTTTCAAGGAAGTCGTTAACGGAGAAGCAGTCCTGTTTCACCATAGTTGGCAGACTATCCTACTTTACAGGTCAAAACATTGACAAGAAAATGAAGCAACAAGTGTTAAACTTGCTTGTCGTCTACAAAAAAATAATCTGAAATGTAATTCTGTGGGAAAATTTGAGGGTGTCTGATTTAATGAAAAATCATGGCGTGACTCATCAGCAGAGCTCAGCTGAGAAACAAAACACTCAGCAACACCAAACACTAATCAAAGGAATTATTCACATTTTTGGTTTCTGTCACCAAAAAAATGAAACCAAAAAAAAAACAAAAAGAAAACTCTGAGATCAGGAGGAGTGGCCCAAAAAGTTACCAGATTTATCGTGAAAATTGAATCTTTTGGCCACTGTGTTTTTTTTGCATGTAACTTCCTCCACATAATGAAAAACGAACACACTTTCATATGGAAACAGGCTCATTGATATCTTTAATTAGAGGGGCTGGGCTGCTTTAAGTAATTGCTGCTATTGTGGCTTGACATGCAGTAGTCACCTTTAGGGCCGATTGGAGACGTCCACCATTCATTGGTCACACTCATACAGTCATTGCAAACTTTTCACTGGGGAAGACTTAACAAGATGGGGTGTGGTGAGGTGAGTGGACATGATGACGATCACCACGTCAAAAGCAAATGGATGGGAGTGTCCTGACTGTGGTGAATGATGGGAGCACACCCAACTATTTCTTTGCATGAGTATGCATTTTGTTTCCAACAGGACGGTATATAAAGTGAGACTTCTCAGGTCGAAGTCAGTTCAGTCAGAATAATCCACAGAAGAATGAAGCTGATACTTTTCTCCGCAGTCCTCTGGGCGCTTGCTGAAACAGGTAATGCCGACTTTGCTTCCTCATTTATATATATATATATATATATATATATATTAAGAATGCTCAGCCTCTTTTAAGTGTAAAAAATTAAGAGATTGTATGGTGATCTTGATGGTAAACACATGCAGAGTGTGCAGGATGGTAATTTTTTAACCGTTCAACTGATACTTTTTAGCATCCCCTGGTCGGAATGGTGACTGACAAATGTGTTGTTATATTCAAATGAACAGTGACACTCATTTATTTGTCAGAAAATTTCTAATTGTGATACAAATGAGAAAAATTGATGTTTGATGGTCCATGAATCCTCCAGATGTTTTTCAATCTAAAGAAGTCCTGATGTTTTCCTGTCCTGCAACAGGTGGATCAATTTGGTGTCGACGATGCACGAATCCAAACGACCCCAAGTGTGACAACCCGGTCAACCAAAAATGTGGCCCAAATCAACTGTGTCTCACGGCATCTATTCAAGGTGGTGTCTGATGAAAGTCATCTTTTTTTTTTTCCAAAATGTTTTTGTTTTCTCCAGCTTTTCTCCTTTTATAAATTTTCCTTTCTTTTGATCTTTTTTCTTTAATATTTTTGTTTTTCTAAAATTGTATTTTTTCCCATTTTTTTCATTTTGCTTTCTCTTATTCTTTGCCCATTGTTTTCTTTTTCAAGCTTCCATTTATCTTTTTCCATATTACTTTTTAAATTTTTTCTAGTTTTATTTTTATTTTTCTGACTGTTTTACCTTTTTCATTGAATCTTTTTTTAATTCTTTTCCCATTTTTTCTTTCTTTTTCTTCTTTGTGTAATTTTTCAGTTATTTTTCTTTTCATTTGACCTTTAGTTGTTTCATTGATTTTCTCTCTCCATTGTTTTTATGTCTAATTGTTTCTTTCATCTTTTTTCTATTTGCTTGATCTCATTTCATTTCCACTCTTCCCTTTTCCTTCCTTTTCTGTTCATTTTTTCCCTTTTCACTTTACATTTTTTTCATTTTCAAGTTGTCTCCTTTTTTCATTTCTTGTCTTCTTTATACATTTTCGTTCGTCTTTTTCAATTTTTTTCTACATTTTTCTCCTACTTTCTTTTCCCTTTTTCTCCTTCTTCCATCTTCCCTTTCTATAACCTCCTTGTTTCTCTTTTTTCTTCATTGTTTCTTTATCCCTGACCTTTCATTTATCAATCTTTGTTCTTCTTTGCATTCATCTGTTTTCCTCTCTGAACTGATCTTTGACTTTCCATCATCAGAGTCACTGACCTTCTGTTTCTTCACGTTGTAGAGTCGTCTATTGGATTTGGATTCCATCAGGTCTACAAAGACTGTATCGACCATGCGCTGTGTCCGTCTACTGGCTTGCAGAACTTCTCCGTCAACATCGGGGCCTTACATGTTGCTGCGTCCGTTAAGTGTTGCGACACTGACGAATGCAACGCACAAACTCTGCCTGGTGAGAGAAAAAACTTTGAACAGAGTGAAGAGATGTTCTTTGGCTATTTGCTCTCTTGCTGAAATGCTTGTGGTTCTTTCTGGTTTCAGTTCCTGCTGTTCAGTCTGTAAACCACCTGCGTTGTCGTGGTTGTCACCCCACTACCTCCAAGTGTTCCTGCGTGGTCCACTGTAAGGGAGACGAGACAGTCTGCTTCAACACAACTGGTGAGATTTCAACAGGTCATTTTTTTCCGCCTTTTGTAAAAACTGAAACTCGAAAAAACTTAGAAGTGCCTATTGTGCTTTATTCACCATGCACTGGCTCTGAAAGTCTGATTTTTTTTTCTCTTAATTTAACCTATATTTAATCAGGAAGGTCCCATTGAGATTATAAACCTCTTTTTCAAGGGAGTCCCGGGGGTTACAAAGTTAAAATGATGTCTGAAGCAGGGCTTAGCATTTCAGCAACTTTGTTTTTCTCTTTACTTCACTAACATAAATTTTATGGTATATTTGAAGCTAGTTCAGCAACTTTAGCTCTTCTATATACATTATCAGTTTTGGGGATGAGGTTGTTAGAGTGCTAGGACTTCACTAAATTTGTTTGACTATCGTGGCAGATTTGGTCTTCAGGTTATCCATGATGGTAGATTAATTTTTCTTGAAGGACAGAAGCCATATCCAGGCCTCAGGTGTTTTGACTTCCCTTTCTTTGACAGTGGGGAATGCTCACATCGGAGGCTGTGGATCTCCAGAACTGTGTGAAAATGCTCAGCTGCTGAACAAGCTGCCCTTCTTCAAATACACTGGTGACAAAGGCCTTGGAAATCCAAGCTGTGTGAAAGCTACGACCCAAGTGGCACCAAACCCACCATGTAAGATCAGCTTGGTCAAGATAAGCTTCAAATTGTTCACTGATCTCATCAAGGACATTCAGATCAGATTATTTTCTTTATTGTTTAGACCTCCTTTGTGAGACCTGCGCAGATCCCAATGACCCTCGGTGTGAACACATCAAAACAATAACATGTCCAAAAGGAAGCATGTGCATGACATCGACCACCACAGGTAACCCCTCCCTCATAATATCAGATAACACCACCACAGGTAACCCCCCCCCCCCCCCCCCCCCCCCACCACCACCACCACCACCACCACCCAATGACATGAGATCCACCACAGGCAACCCCTCCCTCATGTATCAGATATACCACCACAGGCAACCCCTTCCTCATGACCAACCTTTAGATGAACTTGTATTATTTTTTTGGAGATTTTTGTGCTTTTATTTTGTTTTTGGTACTTATATAACTTTTTTGTCGTTTGTACTGTTCTTGTAGTTTTTTGTCACATATACCATAGCAGGTGACACCTCCCGACCCTTCTTCCATGTAATCCAACCTTTTGCTGTGTTTGTAGGGTTTTTTTTTTTTCAATTTTATACAATATTTTGAAGTGATTTTTGGGTTTATTTTTTGGTCATTGTGTTCTTTTTGGTAGATTTGTTTTCTTCATTTTAATTTGTAGATTTTTGTAAGACAGAACACCAAAGGTAACTCTTCCCCCATGTTGTCCAACAGGTTTTGGTTCAGAATGATCTGATTAGTGGTCTTAAAAAAGTGTCTCTGTCCATGTTTAGACACTTCACCTGGCAAACTACCAATTCGAATATTCAAGGGCTGTGCACCACCCTCCACATGCCCGGCTGAAGGCTCCGAGACATATTCTCTCAACCACGGATTTGCACGTATACGTGCAGTTCGTAAATGCTGCAACAAGGACCAGTGCAATTCGGCAACTGTAACTGGTGAGATATTGTGTATTTTTTAAGGATTCTCTCACAATGTGAAAGCCATCTGTTCTCTAAAAATGATCATTTTATGTTACAGTGCCGGACTCAGGACCACCAAACAAACTTCGTTGTCACTTTTGTATTCCTGGCACTGCAATCTGCTCAGTTGTGGCACGGTGTGAGGGACATGACGATCACTGCTTCAAAGCCACAGGTGAATCTTTTTGCTCACAACACTGTCAGAATGTACCAAAGATAATCTAATATCAATGATCTGGAACCATGACAGACATCCACTTTAAAGTCAACGTGTTTGTCTTCAACAGTGACGTCCACATCTGGAACTTTTCCAATTCTTGGCTGCACAACTGCAAACGTGTGTGAATCAGCAAAGAAACATAAAAAACTACCATACATGGGATATGAAAATAGCACCATCAGTGACGCATACTGTTGTGACACTGATTACTGTAACGCTCACAAACCAGTAACCATGACAACCACAACCACAACCTCAACAACTCTGACTACTACTTCAACCACACCTTCAACAACTACAACTTCAACAACACCAACTTCAACAACTACAACTTCAACAACACCAACTACAACTTCAACAACATCTTCAACCACTACAACTACACCAACTTCAACCACACCAACTTCTACACCTGGTGGAGGTACGTTGGATCTTGAAATGTCCAAAATTTCATGCACATAGGGCAGACTTGAGTAGGTCTGTGATTCTTCAATACTAACAGCCAAAACAGCTGTTGATTCAGTGCTCCCTTGAAATCTAATTTCAGCTCTGCCCAGTGTACTACTGGATCTTTGTCTTGGCTCCATGAGCAAGCTTAAAACAGCATTGAAAGAGGAATGAGGTCTTTTTTTCTGTCCAGAGACACCTGGAATGACAGACTTTGATGGGTCAACTTGTACTCCTTATGTGCTCATCACTGCTTCATTTACTTTCAAGTAGAACGCAGGGCACATATTTATCCTTCATGCACTCTGAGATTACTCCAGACTGTGAAAGAGGACTTCACTCATTAGTGAGGAGCCTCTATAGTGCTTCCAGACATGCTTTTTCCATCATCTTCAACTGAATTCTTTTGATGAGCAGTGATTGATTGAGTGTTTGATCCCATGGTGAAGTCCTGTTACTGTTTCTGTCTTACAGGACTGATGTGTTACAAATGCAGAGATCCCTCAGATCCCCAGTGTCGAAATGTGAAACAAGTCTCATGTCCATTTGGTACCATGTGTGTAACAGCTTCCATTCGAGGTAATCCTTCCATTCCATTCTCTCCCTTCTTCTTTCACTTGCCATTCAAAAAGCAATGCTCTAAATCCCTGAGTGCCTCCCAGAAACATGAACAAAGTGTGTTTGGATTGTGTAGACACTTCACCTGGACGTCCAAACCGCTTCTACAAAGGCTGTGCTCCATTGCACAAGTGTCCAGCCCCAGGCTACAGGGCATATTCCATCAACTTGGGAACTGCACAGATCATTCCATTTGCCAAGTGCTGTGACACAGACTACTGCAATGGTGACATGCTTCCTGGTAAGTACACAACAGCAGCTAGTGTGTTTCAGACTGAAAAAGCATGACACAGACTTACGGACCCACTTGTCATCCTATGTCTTCTGTTTGGATCCTGTGATGGGAACATGTTCTCTCTCGTTCATAAACAAACTCTGTTTTTCTCTCTGTCTCTCAGTGCTGACTCCTCAACCACCAAACAATCTAAAGTGCCACTTTTGTTCCCCCAACAATCATCAGTGTTCACTCATTGTCAGATGTCGAGGACAGGAGAACAGATGCTTCAGTGCAAAGGGTGAGTCTTTATTTAAAGTGGAAAGAAAATAAAAGTGGCTGTTTGGGATTTTCTTGGTCTCTTCAAGTCCACACTATGATTCATTCAGGTAATATGTTGATGTTGATGAAAACAGCAACTATTTCAAGTTGACCTCAATCTTTGTCTTCAACAGTGACGTCCACATCTGGAACTTTCCCAATTCTTGGCTGCACAACTGCAAACGTGTGTGAATCAGCAAAGAACCACAATGAACTACCATACATGGGATATGGCAACAGCACCATCAGTGACGCAAACTGTTGTGACACTGATTTCTGTAACATTCACAAACCCGTAACCATGACAACCACAACCACAACCTCAACAACTCTGACTACTACTTCAACCACACCTTCAACAACTACAACTTCAACAACACCAACTTCAACAACTACAACTTCAACAACACCAACTTCAACAACTACAACTTCAACAACACCAACTACAACTTCAACAACATCTTCAACCACTACAACTACACCAACTACAATTACAACTACGACACCAACGACAACTGCACCACCAAATACATCTACAATGCCAACTTCAACCACACCAACTACAATACCAACTACACCAACTTCTACACCTGGTGGAGGTACGTTGGATCTTGAAATGTCCAAAATTTCATGCACATAGGGCAGACTTGAGTAGGTCTATGATTCTTCAATACTAACAGCCAAAACAGCTGTTGATTCAGTGCTCCCTTGAAATCTAATTTCAGCTCTGCCCAGTGTACTACTGGATCTTTGTCTTGGCTCCATGAGCAAGCTTAAAACAGCATTGAAAGAGGAATGAGGTCTTTCTTTCTGTCCGGAGACACCTGGAATGACAGACTTTGATGGGTCAACTTGTACTCCTTATGTGCTCATCACTGCTTCATTTACTTTCAAGTAGAACGCAGGGCACATATTTATCCTTCATGCACTCTGAGATTACTCCAGACTGTGAAAGAGGACTTCACTCATTAGTGAGGAGCCTCTATAGTGCTTCCAGACATGCTTTTTCCATCATCTTCAACCGAATTCTATTGATGAGCAGTGATTGATTGAGTGTTTGATCCCATGGTGAAGTCCTGTTACTGTTTCTGTCTTACAGGACTGATGTGTTACAAATGCAGAGATCCCTCAGATCCCCAGTGTCGAAATGTGAAACAAGTCTCATGTCCATTTGGTACCATGTGTGTAACAGCTTCCATTCGAGGTAATCCTTCCATTCCATTCTCTCCCTTCTTCTTTCACTTGCCATTCAAAAAGCAATGCTCTAAATCCCTGAGTGCCTCCCAGAAACATGAACAAAGTGTGTTTGGATTGTGTAGACACTTCACCTGGACGTCCAAACCGCTTCTACAAAGGCTGTGCTCCATTGCACAAGTGTCCAGCCCCAGGCTACAGGGCATATTCCGTCAACTTGGGAACTGCACAGATCATTCCATTTGCCAAGTGCTGTGACACAGACTACTGCAATGGTGACATGCTTCCTGGTAAGTACACAACAGCAGCTAGTGTGTTTCAGACTGAAAAAGCATGACACAGACTTACGGACCCACTTGTCATCCTATGTCTTCTGTTTGGATCCTGTGATGGGAACATGTTCTCTCTCGTTCATAAAAAACTCTGTTTTTCTCTCTGTCTCTCAGTGCTGACTCCTCAACCACCAAACAATCTAAAGTGCCACTTTTGTTCCCCCAACAATCATCAGTGTTCACTCATTGTCAGATGTCGAGGACAGGAGAACAGATGCTTCAGTGCAAAGGGTGAGGTCTTTATTTAAAGTGGAAAGAAAATAAAAGTGGCTGTTTGGGATTTTCTTGGTCTCTTCAAGTCCACACTATGATTCATTCAGGTAACATGTTGATGTTGATGAAAACAGCAACTATTTCAGGTTGACCTCAATCTTTGTCTTCAACAGTGACGTCCACATCTGGAACTTTCCCAATTCTTGGCTGCACAACTGCAAACGTGTGTGAATCAGCAAAGAACCACAATGAACTACCATACATGGGATATGGCAACAGCACCATCAGTGACGCAAACTGTTGTGACACTGATTTCTGTAACATTCACAAACCCGTAACCATGACAACCACAGCCACAACCTCAACAACTCTGACAACAACTTCAACCACACCTTCAACAACTACAACTTCAACAACACCAACTTCAACAACACCAACTTCAACAACGACAACTTCAACAACACCAACTACAACTTCAACAACATCTTCAACCACTACAACTACACCAACTTCAACCACACCAACTACAATACCAACTACACCAACTTCTACACCTGGTGGAGGTACGTTGGATCTTGAAATGTCCAAAATTTCATGCACATAGGGCAGACTTGAGTAGGTCTATGATTCTTCAATACTAACAGCCAAAACAGCTGTTGATTCAGTGCTCCCTTGAAATCTAATTTCAGCTCTGTCCAGTGTACTACTGGATCTTTGTCTTGGCTCCATGAGCAAGCTTAAAACAGCATTGAAAGAGGAATGAGGTCTTTTTTTCTGTGCGGAGACACCTGGAATGACAGACTTTGATGGGTCAACTTGTATTCCTTATGTGCTCATCACTGCTTCATTTACTTTCAAGTAGAATGCAGGGCACATATTTATCCTTCATGCACTCTGAGATTGCTCCAGACTGTGAAAGAGGACTTCACTCATTAGTGAGGAGCCTCTATAGTGCTTCCAGACATGCTTTTTCCATCATCTTCAACCGAATTCTATTGATGAGCAGTGATTGATTGAGTGTTTGATCCCATGGTGAAGTCCTGTTACTGTTTCTGTCTTACAGGACTGATGTGTTACAAATGCAGAGATCCCTCAGATCCCCAGTGTCGAAATGTGAAACAAGTCTCATGTCCATTTGGTACCATGTGTGTAACAGCTTCTATTCGAGGTAATCCTTCCATTCCATTCTCTCCCTTCTTCTTTCACTTGCCATTCAAAAAGCAATGCTCTAAATCCCTGAGTGCCTCCCAGAAACATGAACAAAGTGTGTTTGGATTGTGTAGACACTTCACCTGGACGTCCAAACCGCTTCTACAAAGGCTGTGCTCCATTGCACAAGTGTCCAGCCCCAGGCTACAGGGCATATTCCGTCAACTTGGGAACTGCACAGATCATTCCATTTGCCAAGTGCTGTGACACAGACTACTGCAATGGTGACATGCTTCCTGGTAAGTACACAACAGCAGCTAGTGTGTTTCAGACTGAAAAAGCATGACACAGACTTACGGACCCACTTGTCATCCTATGTCTTCTGTTTGGATCCTGTGATGGGAACATGTTCTGTCTTATTCACAGACAAACTCTTTTTTTTCTCACTTTCAGTGCTGACTCCTCAACCACCAAACAATCTAAAGTGCCACTTTTGTTCCCCCAACAATCATCAGTGTTCACTCATTGTCAGATGTCGAGGACAGGAGAACAGATGCTTCAGTGCAAAGGGTGAGTCTTTATTTAAAGTGGAAAGAAAATAAAAGTGGCTGTTTGGGATTTTCTTGGCCTCTTCAAGTCCACACTATGATTCATTCAGGTAACATGTTGATGTTGAGGAAACAGCAACTATTTCAGGTTGACCTCAATCTTTGTCTTCAACAGTGACGTCCACATCTGGAACTTTCCCAATTCTTGGCTGCACAACTGCAAACGCGTGTGAATCAGCAAAGAACCACAATGAACTACCATACATGGGATATGGCAACAGCACCATCAGTGACGCAAACTGTTGTGACACTGATATCTGTAACATTCACAAACCCGTAACCATGACAACCACAACCACAACCTCAACAACTATGACAACAACTTCAACCACACCTTCAACAACTACAACACCAACTTCAACAACTACAACTTCAACAACACCAACTACAACTTCAACAACACCAACTACAACTTCAACAACATCTTCAACCACTACAACTACCCCAACTACAACCACATCAACTACAATACCAACTACACCAACTTCTACACCTGGTGGAGGTACGTTGGATCTTGAAATGTCCAAAATTTCATGCACATAGGGCAGACTTGAGTAGGTCTATGATTCTTCAATACTAACAGCCAAAACAGCTGTTGATTCAGTGCTCCCTTGAAATCTAATTTCAGCTCTGCCCAGTGTACTGCTGGATCTTTGTCTTGGCTCCATGAGCAAGCTTAAAACAGCATTGAAAGAGGAATGAGGTCTTTCTTTCTGTCCGGAGACACCTGGAATGACAGACTTTGATGGGCCAACTTGTACTCCTTATGTGCTCATCACTGCTTCATTTACTTTCAAGTAGAACGCAGGGCACATATTTATCCTTCATGCACTCTGAGATTACTCCAGACTGTGAAAGAGGACTTCACTCATTAGTGAGGAGCCTCTATAGTGCTTCCAGACATGCTTTTTCCATCATCTTCAACCGAATTCTTTTGATGAGCACTGATTGATTGAGTGTTTGATCCCATGGTGAAGTCCTGTTACTGTTTCTGTCTTACAGGACTGATGTGTTACAAATGCAGAGATCCCTCAGATCCCCAGTGTCGAAATGTGAAACAAGTCTCATGTCCATTTGGTACCATGTGTGTAACAGCTTCTATTCGAGGTAATCCTTCCATTCCATTCTCTCCTTTCTTCTTTCACTTGCCATTCAAAAAGCAATGCTCTAAATCCCTGAGTGCCTCCCAGAAACATGAACAAAGTGTGTTTGGATTGTGTAGACACTTCACCTGGACGTCCAAACCGCTTCTACAAAGGCTGTGCTCCATTGCACAAGTGTCCAGCCCCAGGCTACAGGGCATATTCCGTCAACTTGGGAACTGCACAGATCATTCCATTTGCCAAGTGCTGTGACACAGACTACTGCAATGGTGACATGCTTCCTGGTAAGTACACAACAGCAGCTAGTGTGTTTCAGACTGAAAAAGCATGACACAGACTTACGGACCCACTTGTCATCCTATGTCTTCTGTTTGGATCCTGTGATGGGAACATGTTCTCTCTCTTATTCACAGACAAACTCTTTTTTTTCTCACTTTCAGTGCTGACTCCTCAACCACCAAACAATCTAAAGTGCCACTTTTGTTCCCCCAACAATCATCAGTGTTCACTCATTGTCAGATGTCGAGGACAGGAGAACAGATGCTTCAGTGCAAAGGGTGAGTCTTTATTTAAAGTGGAAAGAAAATAAAAGTGGCTGTTTGGGATTTTCTTGGTCTCTTCAAGTCCACACTATGATTCATTCAGGTAACATGTTGATGTTGATGAAAACAGCAACTATTTCAGGTTGACCTCCATCTTTGTCTTCAACAGTGACGTCCACATCTGGAACTTTCCCAATTCTTGGCTGCACAACTGCAAACGTGTGTGAATCAGCAAAGAACCACAATGAACTACCATACATGGGATATGGCAACAGCACCATCAGTGACGCAAACTGTTGTGACACTGATTTCTGTAACATTCACAAACCCGTAACCATGACAACCACAACCACAACCTCAACAACTCTGACAACAACTTCAACCACACCTTCAACAACTACAACTTCAACAACACCAACTACAACTACTACAACTTCAACAACACCAACTACAACTTCAACAACATCTTCAACCACTACAACTACCCCAACTACAACCACATCAACTACAATACCAACTACACCAACTTCTACACCTGGTGGAGGTACGTTGGATCTTGAAATGTCCAAAATTTCATGCACATAGGGCAGACTTGAGTAGGTCTATGATTCTTCAATACTAACAGCCAAAACAGCTGTTGATTCAGTGCTCCCTTGAAATCTAATTTCAGCTCTGCCCAGTGTACTACTGGATCTTTGTCTTGGCTCCATGAGCAAGCTTAAAACAGCATTGAAAGAGGAATGAGGTCTTTCTTTCTGTCCGGAGACACCTGGAATGACAGACTTTGATGGGTCAACTTGTACTCCTTATGTGCTCATCACTGATTCATTTACTTTCAAGTAGAACGCAGGGCACATATTTATCCTTCATGCACTCTGAGATTACTCCAGACTGTGAAAGAGGACTTCACTCATTAGTGAGGAGCCTCTATAGTGCTTCCAGACATGCTTTTTCCATCATCTTCAACCGAATTCTATTGATGAGCAGTGATTGATTGAGTGTTTGATCCCATGGTGAAGTCCTGTTACTGTTTCTGTCTTACAGGACTGATGTGTTACAAATGCAGAGATCCCTCAGATCCCCAGTGTCGAAATGTGAAACAAGTCTCATGTCCATTTGGTACCATGTGTGTAACAGCTTCTATTCGAGGTAATCCTTCCATTCCATTCTCTCCCTTCTTCTTTCACTTGCCATTCAAAAAGCAATGCTCTAAATCCCTGAGTGCCTCCCAGAAACATGAACAAAGTGTGTTTGGATTGTGTAGACACTTCACCTGGACGTCCAAACCGCTTCTACAAAGGCTGTGCTCCATTGCACAAGTGTCCAGCCCCAGGCTACAGGGCATATTCCGTCAACTTGGGAACTGCACAGATCATTCCATTTGCCAAGTGCTGTGACACAGACTACTGCAATGGTGACATGCTTCCTGGTAAGTACACAACAGCAGCTAGTGTGTTTCAGACTGAAAAAGCATGACACAGACTTACGGACCCACTTGTCATCCTATGTCTTCTGTTTGGATCCTGTGATGGGAACATGTTCTCTCTCGTTCATAAAAAACTCTGTTTTTCTCTCTGTCTCTCAGTGCTGACTCCTCAACCACCAAACAATCTAAAGTGCCACTTTTGTTCCCCCAACAATCATCAGTGTTCACTCATTGTCAGATGTCGAGGACAGGAGAACAGATGCTTCAGTGCAAAGGGTGAGGTCTTTATTTAAAGTGGAAAGAAAATAAAAGTGGCTGTTTGGGATTTTCTTGGTCTCTTCAAGTCCACACTATGATTCATTCAGGTAACATGTTGATGTTGATGAAAATAGCAACTATTTCAGGTTGACCTTCATCTTTGTCTTCAACAGTGACGTCCACATCTGGAACTTTCCCAATTCTTGGCTGCACAACTGCAAACGTGTGTGAATCAGCAAAGAACCACAATGAACTACCATACATGGGATATGGCAACAGCACCATCAGTGACGCAAACTGTTGTGACACTGATTTCTGTAACATTCACAAACCCGTAACCATGACAACCACAACTCCTCCTCCAACCACAACTTCAACTACATCTGTAACTACACTTCCACCTATAACTCCAAGTCAACCTCAACCTCCAACCGAGCCTACAACTAAACCTCCCACAGGACCTTCAACTGAACCTGCAACTCAACCTCCAACGGAACCTGCAACTCAACCTCCAACAAAACCAGCAATTCAACCTCCAACAGAACCTGCAACTCAACCTCCAACGGAACCTCCAACTGAACCTGCAACTCAGCCTCCAATGGAACCAACAACTGAACCTCCAACTCAACCTCCAACAGAACCACCAAGTCAACCGCCAACTGCACCAATGACATCAACTACACCTCTCACTAACAATGCAACATCTGCTTGTCCAGCAATCCTTCCTTGCCCGACAAGGCGTCCTTGCCCAGTTACAAAACCTGCCCCACCCAAAGCATTGATGACAGAACTGGAGTCCCTGGTTCAACAAATTCAGAATCTGCTGAGACGAATCCAAAATCTACTGCAGCGTCTCCAGAACTTCCTCCAGAGTCTCCTGAACAACATCCAGAACCAATCCGTGCTGAACCGACTGGGGAACCTCGTGAGGCGACTACAAAACTTCGTACAGCGTTTGCAACGGCAGCTGAACCGATTACAGCAACTGCTGAAAAAGCTCCAGAAACCGGGGACACAGTGCCGCTGCTGGTGAACTGACTCAACCTGCTGATTCTATTTCGATATTTATATATTTGAATCTTTCATGGAATCAATCTTCTGTGTTCTATTTATCTGATTTTTGATTTTGATTAATTTTAATCTATTCTGATCTGTCACATTTTTCTTCCTGATTCAATAAATCTATACCTGATTGCAAAGTTTTTTTTTTTTGTCAGCCCTACTTTTTAAAGTATTCAACGCCATCCGGATGGCTGCATCCTTCTGCTTTTAGACTCACATCACATCAACTCGTGGTTCACTTCAAAACACTGACAACATACACATCCCTTTTTATGAAACATAAATACAAAAACGATCCAATTTGAACTATTGTCATGAAAATGCAACCCTTTTCTCAATCATGAAATAAAAAATAAACCAAGCAATGCATTTTACCGAGAAATGTCATGAAATTGTGAAAATTTTCTAAAATAGAAACACAAAAATAGCAATCAGTAGCAACCAACAGTCGGTGATGACACTCAGTGAATGTAATAAACTGTTGCATCAGACTGCAGACTTTGCTCTTCTCAATACTTAACAATTTAAGAGCCGTATTGATCCTAAAGTAAGTTGTTTTTTTTTTTGTTTTTTTTTTTTCTAATGGGGAATCGGTCTGAAAAACTTTGGTGATTTCATATTTGGGCTGTAAAAATAAAAAGACATCTGATTAGCATTTAGAGCTTCCTGGTTCACAAAAGAACACACAAAGATTACAAGTTATGTCCTTGTGGGATTTCTCATCAGTATGTCCAGAATCAATTTTTTGTCATAAAGGAAACTCGAGCAGAAAGAAAACTATCAGTTTGCCTTTTCGTCCGGTTCTTCAGAAAATCTCCTCTGAGTCTGGTTCTATAGAAAGCTAGTCTCCTCCTCTGAGTGTGGTTTTGCAGAAAAACTCTAAGAAGAATCTGTAAAAGTATAATAGCAGCTACTGTAGTAATACAGAGTTTTTCATTAGGCCCGAGCTCCTGGCCAGCCAAGGGTGAAGGGCCTATTGTTTCTGCAACACAGATGACACACAGCGCTCGACCAAAGGCCTTTCACACACTCAAAACATACAAAAATGACAAGTCGAGCGCACAGCACTCAGCCAAATACACAGGCCAACATGTCCAAACACACATACCGACATGCACTCACACATACACATGTACAAACACAAAAACGCACACACACACACGACTGCGCTCGACCAAGGCCTTTCACCCGCTCAAACATACATATGACAAGTTGAGCACGCAGTGCTCGACCACAGACATAGGCCAACATGTCCAGACACACACACCCCAACATGCACTCACACACACGTACAAATACAAAAACACACACATACTCTCATGCACGTGAATTGTCGAGCAGACATTCACACTCTCAAACACCTCACAGACGTGTCGGGCTTGTCGAGACCTTTCCGAAAATATATGTTGGTGAAATAACGGCGAGAAAAAAAATCGCATATTGTTTTTGCCAAAAATATTATTCTTTCTTTCTTTCTTCTTCTTCTTCTTCTTCTTCTTCTTCTTCTTCTTCTTCTTCTTCTTCTTCTTCTGCTCTTTAAACTGGAATTTGCCCCCCTAAACATGCTCGAAAACTCACCAAATTTTGCACAAAATTCAGTTCCGGCGAATTTTTTTAAAAATATGTGTTTCAATATTGGGATGCATTGCGTCAATGGGAGGGGGCCCGCAATAGACTTTGTCCTACAGCCACAAAATTTGGTATACACATGTGCATTGTCGGGAAAAACAAAAAATATTATTATGACTCATTATGACTAATGACTCAGAGAAGCAGGAAAGCAGCTATCTGGGATTGAATTTTCAAAAATGCTGAGTAAGCGTTTTCCAGGATGTCATACAAAATGTTCGTTTTGATCGCACGCTTCTCCAAATGAGCTGAAATTTGGTGGTCACCATCTACACAAGTAGACAATTAAAACTTATTCAAATCATAAATCTTCAGTCCATGGTTTCCGTGTGGCAACACGGCAAAGTTGATGTCAAATTTTGCCCTTTTATGAGTGTGATAAATGGCTGCCATTCGTACATAACGAATCCAATCTCAAGCAAATTTTAAACACTTTGTGTTGCCCTGAAGGCAGTTGTTTTCTATAATAAGTTTATGTGATTAAAAAATGGTTAAATATGTTTAAAAATGTTTTAAAAAATGTTAGAAAGTGTAAATATTGATTCAGAGATGTTCTTTGTGCAAATCTCATCATTATTTATGCATGCCGTTTAAAAATATGGATAAATAATTGTACTTCCGGTTTTGCCGCCTAACTTCCGGTTTCCCTCGCGCGACTTCCGGTTTCCGTTTCGATCGCAAACGAGACGCATGCGGAGCTGAGCAACATGTCTGTGATGATCTGATGCCATCCACTTTGAATCTTGAACAAGGCAATGCCGTAAGTGTGTGAATTTATTGTCATATGGCTTCACTATTATATTTTTGTGTTATTTCATGATGATGAGAAGATTTGGGCAGAGCTGATGCTCTTTGTTTTGTGATGTATTTGTTGAAGGGAATGTTCTTGTATTTTGTAGTTTTCACCGACTGGAGAGAAAATTAAAGCTTCAAAACATCCCCTGTGGTCCTGGTTCTTCTCTGGCGGTTTAACTCGGTGTCATATCAATGACGCTACACACTTATTCACCCTTCCGATCTTCACACATTGACAGTGACATTTGACAATCAGCGTAACAGAGCCCCCTACACAATAAAAATAAAATCTGTATGGGGAGTAAAATTATTAGTTTGTCAGAAGTGAATGTAATTTGGGTGATAATTCCTTCATGTGGTCCCCATCAAAAAAGGAAACGATAACCATATTGTAATGACTCTTGAGTCAGTATTTGTTAAATGTGCTGTTGCACCATAGTTCCTGAGGGTGGCACTCTAAGATTAGAGAGGTGGCTGAAGCCAGCCTTTTGCTGTTGTTCATGGACTGCTGGGAGGAGTTAGTTTTTGAGAGATTGGCGTGGGTTACGGCCGCAACAGTAGCCCTGACTTGTTGTTTGTTTTGCCTAAGTCCAATAAAAAGAGCCGTGTGGAACGACCTGGAGACGTCTGGTGCTTCGCAGGTTGCATAAAGTTGCAATATTGTAATATCAGCGGTGTTGCCGTGGCGATGGCTTAAGTTCCCTATGTTATTCTAATGGGCCCAAGTGAAAAATCTCCCATCAGATTCAATTTACTTGTTACCATGGAAATGTGCCAAATTTGACACATGAATTCTGACACACATGCAGGTCAAAAACATCAATGAAAACGGGGCGGGTCAGGTAAGCAGCCGGCGAAGGCCTTTTGACGCCACTTGCAGCTTTAATTTTGTTTTGTTTCAGGGTTTCCCCCGTTGTTTTCCTTAACGCAAAGCATTTTTTGGTACACCAATTCTTTCCATATCTCCAGGAAATTTGCTGCATTTTAGAAAGTTTCAACAGTCAGCAACTAGGGATGGCTCCCTGTCACATTTGAGCCAATACGGTATCCACACCGAGTGATAACCGAACAGGCATATGTGGAAACTTTGACACTTGTTCACATCACACATCACAGTACCTATAGCTGTATCACAGACTAACAGCCAGGAGGACAGCAGTGTAAAACTGGGTGAGCATCTCATGCGGCAGGCCGTGTCTCTTCAGCAGACGAAGGAAGAATATCTGCTGCTGGGCCTTTTTCAGGATGCAGTGGATGTTCATCTCCCGCCTCAGGTCCTGCGAGATGGTGGTTCCCAGGAACTTGAAGGACTCGACAGCTGAAACAGGGCTGTTATTGATGGTGAGGGGGGACAGTGATGATGACTGTCTCCTGAAGTCTCCTGTCGTCTCCATGGTTTTGAGCATGTTCAGCTCCAGGTTGTTCCCGCTGCACTAGAACACCAGCTGCTCCACCTCCAGCCTGTATGCAAACTCATCCCCATCCTGGATCAGGCTGATGATTGTGGTGTCGTCTGCAAACTTCAGGAGTTTGACAGCTGGGTGCTTGGAGATGCAGTCGTTAGTGTAGAGGGAGAAGAGCAGTGGGGACAGGACACACCCCTAGGGGGGCGCCAGTGCTGATCATCGGATGACCTCTTCCCTCCATCAGAGACTTATTCACATCCCGCTGCCTCAGCAGAGCTGAGGCAATCAAAAGAGACAGTACCCACCCAGCACACCACCTGTTTGAACTGTTACCCTCTGGCAGGCGCTACAGGTCCATCAAAACAAAGACAGACTAAGAAACAGCGTCTTTCCACAAGCCATCACTGCACTGAATCTGAAGGGTCACTGACAGACACGCACTCATGGAAATGTGCAATAATCTGCAAATACTGCAAGTTCTTTTCTATATATGATTATTTTCTATTTATGTTTTCCTTTTAAATTTGCACTATTGTTGGTTGTTCTTTTAAATTATATATACACAGATGCTGCTTGAAATTTCGTTGCACATTGTGCAATGACAAACTGATTCTGATTCTGATTCTGATTCTGACAGTCCGGGTGGTAGAGGTGATGTCTCTCAGCCTCACCTACTGTCTCCTGTCTGTCAGGAAGCTGGTTATCCACCGACAGATGGACGGAGACACGTTGAGACGGGAGAGTTTGGAGGAGAGGATGTCTGGGATGATGGTATTGAATGCTGAGCTGAAGTCTACAAACAGGATCCTTGCATAGTTCCCAGAGCTGTCAAGATGCTGCAGGATGTAGTGCAGCCCCAAACTGACAGCATCATCCACTGACCTGTTTGCCCGGTAGGCAAACTGCAGGGGGTCCAGCCGGGGTCCTGTTATAGTCCTCAGGTGGTTCAGCATAAGTATTTCAAAGGACTTCATGACCACAGATGTTAGAGCCACCGGCCTGTAGTCGTTCAGTCCTGTGATGGAGGATTTCTTGGGGACTGAAATGATGGTGGAGCGCTTGAAGATGGATTGAACTTCATACAGCTCCAGGGAGCGATTGAAGATCCTGGTGAAGACTGGAGCAAGCTGGTCAGCGCAGGCTTTAAGACAGGAGGGGGACACTCCATCTGGGCCTGGTGCTTTTCTGACCTTCTGTCTCTGAAACAGCCAGCTGAGCTCCTCTTCACACACTCTGAGGGGGGCGGGGGGCCAGGTTGAAGTGCAGGTAGAGGTGTGGCCAGAGGCGTAATTTACGTAGGGTTGGTGGGTTATGAAAACCCACGGGCCCTCTTGTGGTGAAATCCACCGCCGACGATTTTTGTATCTTTGTTTAAATCCGAGGCGGAATGAGTGCAGCAGCTGCTTCTCTCCGGCCAGAGGCACCGCTGCACATAGGGCCCCGAGCTGGAGGGGGCCCCGACAGACAGCGGATATCAGCGACACAACTTGAAATCCCCCGTATAATTTACACTGATACGTCGGGAACCTACCTAACGGGGCCATGACTGCATTTGCACTTCATGCCACTAGGCGTGCTGTTTGCATGTTCAGCCTTATTTTCCACCAGCGCCACAGAAGAAGAAGGGCCCCTGAAGTGCAGGTTGTCTCTGCATGTTGTGAGAAAAAGCTGGTAGGACGTGTTAATATGTTCAATGAGGCGGTGCAGCGTTTTTTTCAGTAAAAGAGAAGAACTGAACGATCGTTTATGCACATTTTATTTACTTAGTAGCAGTTAAGCTGTATCACAAGTAGTTCCTGTACTCAAAAGACCTAGATTCCTTGCGGATAGAACATGTACAATATCATTATTATTATTATTATTATTTACTGCACTTTTTTGGCTTTTTTTCTGTCCTCTATTCTTGTGTGCAATGCGGCGTGCCAAACATGCGGGCTCCTGCTTTGACACATATGAAAACCCATATGGAATACATCCCAGCTACGCCACTGGGTGTGGCGGAGGTTGTTGTGTACCGGGTGAGAGGTGGGCTTGGAAGGGTAAGAGGTGTGGAGCTGTCCCTCTCAAACCTACAGTAGAAGTCTTTGAGGTCGTTGGCCAGGACTTTGTTTGCTGCAGCACGGGGGGAGGGTCTCTTGTAGTTGGTGATGTCTCACAGGCCTCTCCATACTGAAGCAGGGTCATTTGCTGAAAACTGGTTCTTCAGCCTTTCAGAGTAGCTCCTCTTAGCTGCTGTAATCTCCTTGTTCAGTGAGTTTCTGGCCTGCTTATACAGGACCCTGTCCCCACTCCTGTGAGCCTCCTCCTTAGCCTGGCGGAGCTGGCGCAGTCTGGTGTTGAACCATGGCTTATTGTTTGGAAAAGTCCTATATGTTTTTGTTGGTACACACACGTCCTCACAAAAGCTGACATAGGCTGTCAGTTCCTGTCAGGTCATCCAAGTTGTCATTTGCAGCTTCAAAGACACTCCAATCTGTGCAGTCAAAACAGGCCTGTAAGTCCTGCTTTGCCTCTCTGTTCCATCTCTTCACAGTCTTCACTACAGGCTTTTCAGCTTTCAACTTTTGCCTATAGGTGGGGAAGAGATGGACCAAGCAGTGGTCAGAGTGTCCCAAAGCTGCACGGGGAACAGAGTGGTATGCTCCTTTAATCACAGTGTAGCAGTGGTCCAGTGTGTTGCTGCCTCTGGTGGGGCAGCTGATATGCTGTTTATATTTTGGGAGTTCATGATTTAATCTCGCTCTGTTAAAGTCCCCCATGAAAATAAAGAGAGAGTCTGGGTGTTTTGCTTCAAAGTCGTTTAGTTGTCCAGCGAGAGTCTGCAGCGCTTCACTCACGTTGGCCTTCGTTGATGTAGAAGCATATTCTACCACCCTTTGATTTCCCTGAGAGCTTCGTGATGCTGTCCGCAAAGAGGAGGGAGAAGCCCGGCAGGTGTACTCCAGCGTCAGGTACAGCTTCACTGAGCCACTTCTCAGTAAAACACAGGACAGCAGAGCGTGAAAAGTCCTTGTTAGATCCCCTGAGGAGAAGCAGCTCACCTCTGTGTCCAAGTTTTGTATAAGAAATGACAGTAAAGGCTTATGTTTTGTTCACTCCTGCTGGACCAGCACCCTAATCCTAACCTTATAACAGAAAAGTCCGGGACTCGCCTCTCCTGTTCAAGTGTGGGGGGGAAGAAATTTGGCAAAACCTTCATTTGGTTCAGCTTTCATACACACTGCACTTCAGAGAGCGAACCACTGATGGACCAAGCACATGGACAACATCATGCAATTACAGCAGTTGCTCATTTGGGGGCGTTGTTGGCCGTAATGAACACTGCCAACACGGGAAAAATAAGAAATCCGACTCATTTGAGTGATTAGGACCTAAACCGGAAGTCCCGCCCCAGCTGCTGGCTAGCGGTTAGTGGCTTACAGCTAATCACAAACAGTCGCGATTTATAGTCTTTAAACTATCTATCAATGACCACCTGCACATGGACAGTTTCTAACTCTTTCTTTGTGCGTCTGCTTCTTCTGACTCACGCCGATGGTTTTGTTTATTCTGTTATTCAAATGCATTGAGCTCCACATGACGTTTTCACACTGCAGCAGTTGGATAGTCTGTACGTCCAGATCTAGGCAAGGTGATCCTGGGGCTCCAGGGTTCACCAGAAATATCCGGATCTGAGTTCAGTGGAGCATTTAAACATGCATAAATGATGAGGAGTTTCCCAGAAAGTCAGTTTTTGTCTAAAATTCAGATTTGACAGGGCTGGTGTGAAGGGCCCTAAGACTGGTTCCACAAGTTTCTTCATGTTTAAAGTGTTTTTTTTTATTTCCTCCATCTTCTCTACTTGCTCATACTAAATTGCTCATTTCTTCTGTAGAAAATCACTGTATTTGACAACTTGCATTTGGTGCCAGAGAAACTCAACTGAATTGTGAAGCCTTATTAGATGCAAGCCTTTCGTGAGACTAGTGGTCTTGAAGTGTTTAAATAATTCCCTCCTTTGTGATTTCATCCAGTATTGAAGTAATCAGTCCCACTTTTTTACAAAACAGAGGTTGTAGATGTAGAATCTGCAGAGATCTTTCCGCCCATGTCATTGTAGCATAGTGACACCTACTGGACAAAATTGCACATTACAGAGACATCAGAGGCACAAACCTCATTCCTCCAGATGTTTTTTTTTTTTTTTTTTTTTTTTTTAATTGAGGCCAAGTGTGTCTCATCCTCGGGTCAGAATAATAATGTAGCCATCCATTCATTGTTTCTACAAAGCCTCGTGTTGTCACTTATGGACCCTCTCTCCATGAATGGTTCAAAATTTGGTCATTGCCCCACAAGTATTTGATGACCAACAAAAGTGAAGAGATTTCCCTCAAATCATTACACTAAATTTACCCTGAACAAGATTTAGTCAAACTTTGGGGCTGATATTGACATCAATTATTCATTTGTTCAGGTCATCATCTTTTCTGCCAATATAGATAGAAAGATAGATAGATAGATAGATAGATAGATAGATAGATAGATAGATAGATAGATAGAACTTTATTAATCTCCCAAGGGAGAAAATCAGGTGTCCAGCAGCACACGCAAATCATATACACGCAAGTAAATAACAAAAGTACAATAAAACAGTGCTAATGTACTCGGTTCGGCTCAGGCACATCTGTTAAACAGCCTGATTGCCGAGGGGATGAACGACCTCTTGAAGCGCTCAGTTCTGCAGTGCAATGTCAGGAGCTTGTTACTCCGGCCACTCTTTTGAGCTGTGACTGTGTCGTGCAGTGGATGTTTGGGGTTCCCCAAGATACCCTGCATTAGGGCCCTCATCCTCCTCTCCAAGACTGCTCCAACCGAGTCCACCTTCCTCCCCATCACAGACACACACCTCCTGATCAGTCTGTCCAGCCGATTGCTGTCTCTTTTTGTCATACTGCCACCCCAACAGACAACCCCAAAGAAAACAGCACTTGCAACAACAGACTGGTAGAAAATGTACAGCATGTCACCACACACGTCAAAGGACTTAAGGGCCAATCCCAATTCTACCCCTTACCCCTACCCCTTACCCCTACCCCTATGATATGCGCGTTCACGAGGCTTAAAGGCTATCCCAATTCTCCTTTTTGAATAGGGGTAGGGGTAAGGGGAAGGGCTATTTCACCCCTTTCAGCGAAGTCTGCATCGATGCTCCCTATTCTCTATAGGGGTAGGCGGAGTTTCACATTGGCCAGAAAAAAACAACATGGCGCCCACCACGGAGTCGCACAAATGTAAGATTGCTTTCTGTATACTATTTAAAAAGCTATAAAAAGTGTATTTGCTTCACTGAATTTATAGATAAACTAGCGTGACAGTGTCCCAGTCATGGATTAACGTTTTAGCGCTGCGCAGCACTGTTTCCAATCGTGAATTTGTAACTTATGAAGAGCACTGATCACTGAATTAACGTCATCCTTTATCATGTTTTTAACATAATATGTTAGACACAGGGACCCCCGATGAAACCCGACTGCTGATTCAGTTTAGAGCCGGGTTCCTCAATTAGCGGACCGCGGTCCACGACCGGACCGCGGCACACCTCGCTGCTGCCCCAGGGCAAATGTATGGACAAAAAAAAAAGAAAAAAAATCTTTCTTTAAACGCTCCATGTTCCGTGTGAGCACCGTTCTGCACCACGCCGCTCTGCGCGTGTCCAGCGCACTCCGTCGCACCGCACTGCTCGGCAGTCCTCGGTATCGGCCCCCCCCCCCCCCCCCCCTCCTCCCTCTCCCACAGGGCGCTGAAGTCCGGACCCAAGCTTGTATATAAAAAGCAAATGTGGACCTTCAAGATTTGTATTTGAGGACCCCTGGTTTAGAGGTTAAAAAGGAAGAAAAGTTTTTGAAATCAAAATACAGCGCCAAAACACATTGGGAGTAAATTATATTATTCGTCTAAGCTATAATATGTCAGTAATAAAACGTGTTTGTATAAATATATCTGTATTACTTTAGGAAATTCATAAAAGAAAATGGCTTGGAAGGGGAAGTTACAGCCCAGCAAGCTTCAAAAAAGTGGGAGAACCTCAAAAAGAAATATAAGGTAAATAATAATACCATTTAAAAAAAAAAAAGTAATTTCTAATGTAATTTCTATCATTTCTAATATCCATAATTTTTTGTTGTTATAGGAGTGCGGCGGGGCTTAAAGGGCCAAGGGGTATCCCAATTCATAGTGCTGCAAAGATAGCCCTAGCCCTCAGCCCTATTCTAAAAGGGGTAGGAGAGTGATAGGGGTAGGGCTAAGGGCTAAGGGGTAGGGGTAAGGGGTAGAATTGGGATTGGCCCTAAGTCTCCTCAGAAAGTTTGTGGTCAAAGTGCACACCCAAGTATTTGTAGGTGTGAACAACCTCAATACTCTCTCCGTTGATGATGACAGGTTGATGAGAGGGCTTCCTGCCAAAGTCAATGATCATCTCCTTCGTCTTAGAGGTGTTCAGAATAAGACCATTGTCCCTGCTCCAGGCGGTGAATCCCGCGATGAGCTCCCTGTACTCTTTTTCATCCCGACCCTTCACACATGCGACAATCGCAGTGTCATCTGAATACTTCTGCACATGACACGCAGCAGATCTATGAGCAAAGTCAGCAGTGTACAGTGTGAAGAGAAAGGGAGATAGTACAGTCCCCTGCAGTGCACCAGTGTTGCTCATCAGGGTCCCAGATGCACACCCCACGAGCCGGACGTATTGTGGCCTCAGAGTCAGATAGTTGTGGATCCAGCGAACAAAGAGAGGATTCACTCCCATCCTCTCAAGCTTCCCCTTCAGTAGCTGAGGCTGGATGGTATCAAAGGCGGTTGTGAAGTCGAAAAACATCAACCTCACATAGCCTCCAGCTCCCTCCAGAGAGGAGAGAGCCCGATGGACCATAAACAAGACCGCATCGTCCACTCCCATGCTGTCCTGATAGGCGAACTGAAGGGGGTCCAGCGCCCCCTCCACTTGAGGTTTGAGCAGCCGGAGCAGCAGACTCTCAAAAGTCTTCATTACCACGGATGTTAGGGCCACTGGTCTGTAGTCCTTCATCCCTGCAGGCCTTGCTACCTTGGGCACTGGGACAAGGCATGAGGTCTTCCACAACGCAGGGACACATCCAGTTTGAAGACTCCGATTGAAGATAGTTTGGAGAGGCACAGCCAACTCTGACGCACACTCCCTCAGCAGCTGTGGTAATATCCCATCAGGACCCGCAGCTTTCTGTCCATGGAGCCTCCTCAGCTCCACACGCACCTCCTCCACAGTGAAGGCCGGCACGTCAGCAGAGGTGGAGCAGCCGCTGGGTGGAGAGGAGGAGCAGGTCACAGCCGCAGAGGTGGAGCAGCCGCTGGGTGGTGAGGAGGAGCAGGTCACAGCCACAGAGGTGGAACAGCCGCTGGGTGGAGAGGAGGAGCAGGTCACAGCAGCAGAGGTGGAGCAGCCGCTGGGTGGTGAGGAGGAGCAGGTCACAGCCACAGAGGTGGAACAGCCGCTGGGTGGAGAGGAGGAGCAGGTCACAGCCACAGAGGTGGAACAGCCGCTGGGTGGAGAGGAGGAGCAGGTCGCAGCCGCAGAGGTGGAGCAGCCGCTGGGTGGTGAGGAGGAGCAGGTCACAGCCGCAGAGGTGGAGCAGCTGCTCGGTGTAGAAGAGCAGCAGGTCACAGCCGCAGAGGTGGAGCCGCTCCCAGGTGGAGAAGAGGTGCAGGTCACAGCAGCCGAGGTGGAGCAGCCGCTGGGTGGTGAGGAGGAGCAGGTCGCAGCAGCCGAGGTGGAGTGGCCGCCGGTTGGACATCTGTTAGTATGTGTGTGTGTTTGTGCAGAGTCAAACCGGTTGTAAAAGCGGTTAAACTCATCCGCCATGTCCACATCACCAGGAGCTACACATCCCTTCTCCTTGAAACCAGTAATGGTTCTCATGCCCTTCCAGACCTCTCGGGAGCTCTTATCCTGCAGTTTCCTCTCGAGTCTTGCTTTGTACTCCCTCCTGGCCCGTCTCATGGCCCTCCTCAGGTTATGTTGAGCAGTCCTCATTCTCTGCCGGTCACCAGACTTAAAAGCCTCCTTTTTACAGTTCAACAGATGTTTTGTGTCACTTTTGATCCACGGCTTGTTGTTTGGGAAGCAGCGCACAGTTTTCAGGGGCACTACCACATCCGTGCAGAAATGTATGTAGTCTGTGACACAGACCACGCTCTCATCGATGTCATTGTCCATGTCTGAACCCACAAGCAGATTCCAATCTGTGGATTCAAAGCAGTTCCTCAGCCTGCCGGTTGTTTCGGGGGTCCACTGCCTAAAAGACCTCCTGACCGTAGGCAGTCTCATCACAGATGGTTTGTATGATGGTCTGAGGTGTATGAGATTGTGGTCGGACTTTCCAATGGGAGGCAGAGGCACGGCAGAGTAAGCAGATCTTACATTCACATAACACAGGTCCAGAGTGTCGTTATGTCTGGTTGGACACTGCACATATTGAGTGAAGCCGCCTAAATGAGGGCTCACATCAACACGGTTGAAGTCCCCTGAAATAATGATGAGCGCCTCTGGATGTGAGGACTGGATCCTGGACACCTCCTCCTGGATGACGTCACACGCCGACGTCGCGTCCGCACGCGGCGGGATGTAAACAATCATGGTGGCGACCAGGTGGATCTCCCTCGGGAGATAATATGATCTTAATCCGACCGCCAGGAGCTCTACATTACGGGTACAGATTTTATCTTTCACCATGATGTGACCGGGATGGCACCACTTGCTGTTGACCAGCGCGGCAAGTCCACCACCCCTCGCTTTCCCACAGGATTCCGCCACTCTGTCCGCTCGAACGAGTGTGAAGCCGGGGATGCTAACAGCGGAGTCCGGCAGGGTCTCATTCATCCAGGTCTCAGTGAGAAGATATAACGAAACTTCCCGGCAAGCACTCTCGCACTTCATCAGGGCTTCCAGCTCATCGCACTTGTTGGGCATAGAGTTTACATTACCCATTATAATAGATGGCACAAAGGGCTTGTACCTCTACCTCTTAGCTTTTAGCCTTGTGCCGGCTTGGCATCCTCGGAAGGGCTTCTTGATCTCACGCGGGATCGGATGCTTGATTCCCCTCGATGTGCGCCTCAACTCAAGGAGCTCATCCCTCGAGTACTTGTTACCAGCACATTCCAAAACAAAACAACCACCAAAAACACAAAAACACTAGCGCCGCTCGGACTTGCTGCCACCACAGTTGGCGCATGCTCACCGTTCATGTTATGAGCTCTCAACTAAATTATGGAAGAATGCATCAAGATTTATCTGGGACTGCAGATTTTATATTGTTTGAGCTTTTCTTTTTTAATACGAACAAAAAAAAACTTTTTTCATAATTCATTACTTAGACAGAGATTTTTAAGCATACCTTTAATCAATCAGTGCCTGCAAAAATAGGTTGGCTGGAAAGACTTTGACTGCATGTTAGGAAAAAAAAAAAGTGTATTTATAAAATGTACAGTGTATTTTTTTTATTTCTTTTGTTTTCTTCCAACTTTGTGTTATTACATTTTAACTGTTTTTTTTTTTCCCCTGCCCATTTTAATTGATTTTCTATGGGGCATTCAATGACATTTTTAAGGTAGAATTTTTTTGTATATTCAGACAATTTTGATGAGGCATTGATTTTTATTTTTGACTTTGATTGAAAAACTTTTCTTTCAGTATGTTTTGTTTGTTTTTTGTTTTTTTGTAAATTCTCTGATGTGTGTAAGGGCTGCTTTTTTTCCATTTTTTTTTTCTATTTTTTCAGTACATTATATGACGCATTCAAGGACATTTCTTTTGTTATTCAACAACTGTGGTGAGGTGTTTCGGATTGATTCGAAACTTGGTTTATTTTATTTTCAAACGTCTTCAGAGAGGCATTCAAGGACATTTTTCCCAGTATGTTTTTGTGATTGAATGCGCTACTAAGCCTTTGCAGCCTACTTCGACTGGCTGCACCTCAGCCTTCCAACCTCTTGCAACAACTTCATCCAGTAGGTCAGCATAACGAAGCTGTTTCGGTTCAAAGGGCACCCCCATTGCATCCTCCCAGGGGACAGTGAGCTCTATGAGAAAGGCGCGCTGCTGAGACTTTGACCAGAAGGCCAGATCTGGTTGTAGATTACTTGTTGCAATCTCAGCTGGAAATATGAGACAATGGTCAGAGTCAGCATGTATTCCCCAGTCCCTGTAGTTGTCTGGGTTCAGGAGAGAAAAAAATTGAATCCTGTTTCTCTCCCTCCCATACAAACAATATGGTGTGTTTGCGCTGGTCTTGGGGATGGAAAGGCATACTCCCTTGGCCTCTAGCTCCACTGCTAAGCACCTTAAAACTTGGTGATGCCACCAGGTAGGCTATACCTGCCCTGAGCCAGACTGATCTTGCACCATACCAAGATGTGCTTGAGTGAGGCTGGCACTTAACACAGTGTTCAGGCTGCATCTGGACCCATCCAGAGATGGAGGTTGGTGGGAGTAGGAAGAGCATTGTATGTTGCTCTGATAATGAAGCTCAGTACATTCAAATCCATCCTCCACAGCTCAGTCTGTGTGATATCTCTCCTCTCGACATCATTCCATCTTATCCAGTGGCCTTGTTGACCCTGGAAAATAGCTCTGGCTACTACTCTACACACTCCATCCTGCTGGCGCACCTCCTCTGTCACCAAGAGTCGATATTCTTTAGGATTAGCCATGCAGTTCATGTTCCTCCCAGGCCAAAGCCTCCTCTGCCTTGTTGGACGTGACCCACCATGTCTCGGTGCCAGAGGGCTGATTTTGCTCTGGACACCACAGTAGCTGGAGTTGATTTTCTCCCTCTGGCCAGGGTTGGTGCAACTGCCCCTACCACAAGGTCCTGAGATTCAGTTGGTGTCATCTAAGGTCATTTTTTTAGCACTCTTGAATGGGCCCAATGCTACTCACACACTCCAGCAGCCACTTCTTCTCCATTGTTCACCAGTCTTTCCTGCTGTTTGGCTTGGGAAAGTCCTCATACCTGGGGTTTGGCCAAAAAATTTGGGGCAGTGAGCCAAATTCGAAGCGCCAGAGCTTTGGCTTTCAACCGTCCCTCTAGGAGTGCAGGTAAAGACATTAATTACTACACTGCATTACCATTTGTGCGTGTGCATGTGTGTTTTGTTTGTGTTTGTAAGGTGAATTCATACTGTAATGATGTGTTATAACAGATTTATGATGACGGATCATTACTGTTAAAACAGATCATTACAGTACTTTGGGACTTCTGTTCCATTCTGTTGCATTCTAACGCTAGGTCACCTAAAAAAGAAAAAAAAAAAACAAAAAGCATTTTTACAGACCCTTGGATCAAGTGGAGTTCCCAGTCCAATTAAAGGTAAAGCAAAAATAATATGCACATAAATACACAGCAATAAACATGTTGTTGTTGTTTTTTTTTTCTGTGAAATTGTATATATTTCAATATTTGCGGTTACTGAAGCAAACAGAGGCCAATCATCAACCAGAGGTCGGAGCATCAACCTGTGCAGGGAGGGTCAAAGGAGTGAGACCACACACACACACACACACACACACACACACACGCGCGCGCACACACACACACACATCTTCCACATCTGTGAATAAATGCAGTTACTTCATCAAAAGTTTTTTTTTTCTTTCCTGAGTTGTTTTTGTTGTTCCATAGAAGTAAACAACTGTTCAGATGTTTGAGGTATCACTAATGCTAAAACAATAGATGTCAATCACCGTTCTTCTTGGATTTCCTTCTCTGCAGAAAAAGCTCATTTTTTCTCTTTTTTGGTCAAAATGAGGCATTTTCACTGAAACCACCCTATGTTCTTCTGCCAATTCCTAAAGATCTAAAAAGGCTGGACAAAAACTTTTTTTTCTGACGAAAGAAGAGAGTCAAAGGTTTCTTTAGATAGATTCAATGTTCATGTAGTCCTAAAACTCAATGTTCTGTGAGCCTTGAAAGTTCAGTGAAAATGCCCCAAAACTCTTGCTGTATGGAGCTGTCCACTCTGAACTCTGGCTGTCAGTGAGTTAACTGGAGGAATTGCAATGGACTGGAGTTTTTCATCTCAGTGTTCTGCCCAGTTTGTTGGAGAGTGTTCCAAAAAAGAAAAAAAAAAACTCTGAAATTAACAAATAGTCTCAACAAGTGGTGAAATAGGTTGATATCAGTGTGTTGGTTGATTGTGAGAAGAAGGAACACACAGCTTCCTCTCAGTTGTCTTCCACCATTTATTGCAATAGAGAAATTGTGGTACAAGAGTTCTTATCTGATTCATGAAATCACAGTCAACAAACTATTAGTCTGCAAGAAACTTCCCCAGAAAGAACAATGTTTCCAAAAACACATGAGCTCATGTGCTGCATGCTCCTGAATGATTGGTCTAGATGTGGGGGAGGAGCCGTGGTTTAGACTCAGCTCTCCCTTGGTTGGTTGCTCAGGTTGCTCCCAGCCTCCTGCCACTCTTCTATTCATCCAATCAGGTGGAATCAGTAGCCTGTAGAAATAACTGCTCCCTAATATCACCTCAGATCCCTTTACAGCGTTATCAGCACATGAAGCTTAAATGTGTTACAAATCAATATTATACCAAACCAATTCCCCCTTTCACACCTTTTGAAGGTGTGAACCTCCTTCATTAGCACATCACTATTTTAACCTTTCCACCACTTTTCTCAAGAAAATCAATGCTGTCTTTGCCCCCTCAGCGTCCCATTAGTGATAGAGAATACATGTCAGCTCCATACACCTTGACTAATTATTTTAATCATATTTTATTCCTATTTTTCCAGTAATCTTAAAGCCCACTACACACAGAATCACCGTGTTCTCCCCAGTGTAGCAGACTAAGGAGTAGAGTTTGGCAAGCGCTCCAAGGCGTCTTTCAATTCCTACCAGCCACTCGCTGTTTCTACGTCCTTTCAACATTTGATTAATTTTGCTTTAACAAGCTCCAACTCTTGAAACTGCTGTAATACAATATTACACATATGCTGACAGCAGTGGCTGCAAGGCTGTGGAGCTCAATGTTATGCTGCATAAATGCTTTTTTTTTTTTTTTTTTTTTTTTTTACGCATTTTAATCTGGTGCTTTTCATTTAGTTCTTTCAATATTGTACTTTTGTTGTTTGTTGGTGTTTCTGATGGGTGTTCCGTACTGTGTGATGGTGGACACCAGAATTTCCCCTCTGGGTATGAATAAAGTTCTTTTAAGTTTGACTCCAACAGTGATTCCTACTGGGCCAATTCTCATGGTTTTGCTCTTTTTCAAACATGATTTAATTCATCAAGTCATCCTTGTATGGTATGAGAGTCATCCTCCCAACCAGTGATTGTTGCCAGATTGGAATTGTAAATAATGGAAGGAAACAAACTAGTCAAAAGTAGTTGTTGTCATCACTGGCAAAGTTGTTGCAGTTGACGATGTAGTAGTCAGTAGTTGTAGACGGGTTGCAGCAGATGATATCGTGGTTGGCGGTTGTGTAGTAGTTGTAGTTGGTGAAGCAGTTGGCGCTGGCGGAGTAGTTGGAGGTGGTGTCGTAGTTGTGGGTGTAAATGATAAAGTAGTTGGCGTTGGTGGAATAGTTGGAGGTGGCGACGTAATTGTGGTTGTAGGTGATGAAATAGTTGGCGTTGGCGGAGTAGTAGGACATGGTGACGTACTTGTGGTGGCAGTTGAGCAAGCAGTCGGCGATCCCGTTGTTGAAGTTGTAGTTGCCGGAGATGTAATTGTTGATGGCGCTGCTCAATGAGTTCTAGTTGATGAATTAGTTGGCGCTCATGAAGTTTTCGTTGATTATAATAAAAGGGTGGTTCTGAAGAGACAAACAGGGTTTGGATTCATGACTGACAAGAAAGTAATGAATTGATTTGCACAAGAAAATATCAATTACATGAGCAGAAAACCTAGAGTTCGTTCTACCTCATGAATTAGTTGGCGCTCATGAATTTTTCACTGATTATAATAAAAGGGTTCAGTTGTGGGTGGTCTTGTTGTTTTACCTTCTCCTTCCTCGAAGTCCCGTTCAAATTGAGCTGAAGAGACAAACACGGTTTGGATTCATGACTGACAAGAAAGTAATGAATTGATTTGCACAAGAAAATATCAATGAAATGCTCAGAAAACACAGGGTTGATCCTTGAGAAACCCCAAACAATACTTTAGCACACACTTTTTTCAAAATTACAGTCCTCTTTGCATCAAAAACAACTTCAACTTCCATTCTCATCCATCTAGAATACTTGTTTCCACATCAGAATCGTAAAAATGTCCAGGATATTTTGGAGTCTGGCCAGCATAAATAAACTTACCGGTGGCTGATAGTGCCAGCGCCAAGAGCAGAGTCAGAGAAAGAAGCAGCTTCATGGTGAAGAGCAGGAACCAAACTGAAGGCTAGCTGTCATCCAGTGCAGATGCTCCCAAGTTATTTATATGCTGAGCTCTACATTCAGAGGGTGTCACTATTATTCTGGCTAGTTTGCAATTCAAAGCAGTTTGATCATAATAATAATCCACACCCAGTTCAATTGGCAGCAAAATGTCCCTCATTTGATGAGACATTATTTGTTTTTACCCAGAATAGATCTCAGAATTGCCCACATCCATGCTGCTTGCCCACTGTAACTCCACCCAATTCAAAGTTGCTTTCCAAATTACCTGTTGCACAAAAAACAAACAAACTGTTTTTTCCAATCTGTAAAACTTTTTTTTTTTTTTTTTAATCATGTGTTAAATTTAATTAAGTGCTGTGGCAGTCGGGGACGGTGCCTCTGGATTGGCAGACTGGGGTGGTGGTCACCCTTTTTAAGAATGCGGACCGGAGGATGTATTCCAACCATAGGGGGATCACACTCCTCAGCCTCTCTGGGAAAGTCTACTCCAGGGTACTGGAGAGGAGTCTTCCACCGATAGTCGAACCTCGGATTCACGAGGAACAATGCGGTTTTCGTCCTGGTCGTGGAACAGTGGACCAGCTCTATACCCTCCATAGGGTGCTCAAGGGTTCGTGGGAGTTCGCCCAACCAGTCCACATGTGTTTTATGGACTTGGAGAAGGTGTTCGACTGCGTCCCTCGTGGTGTCTCATAGGGGTGCTTTGTGAGTATGGAGTCTGGGGTTGTTATGGGCCGTCCGGTCTCTGTATGACCGGAGTAGGAGTCTGGTCCGCATTGCTGGCAGTAAGTCGGATCTGTTCCCGGTGCATGTTGGACTCCGGCAGGGCTACCCTTTGTCACCTGTTCACTTCATAATCTTTATGGACAGAATTTCTAGGTGCAGCCAGGGGCCAGAGGGGTTCCGGTTCAGGAACCACAGGATTTCATCTTTGCTTTTTGCGGATGATGTTGTCCTTTTGGCTTCATCAAACCCAGACCTGCAGACCTGTCCTCGACCGGAAGAAGGTGGCTTGCCCCCTCCAGGTCGGTGGAGAGACTCTGGCCCAAGTGGAGGAATTTAAGTATCTTGGGGTCTTGTTCACGAGTGGGGGACGAATGGAGCGTGAGATTGACAGGCGGATCGGTGCAGAATCGCAGTGATGGTCGTTGTATCGGTCCGTCATGGTGAACAAGGAGATGAGTCAAAAGGCGAAGCTCTCGATTTACTGGTCAATCTATGTTCCCACCCTCACCTACGGTCATGACCTTTGGGTCATGAATGAAAGGACAAGATCCCGGATACAAGCGGCTGAAATGAGCTTCCTCCGTAGGGTGGCTGGGCGCTCCCTTAAAGATAGGGTGAGGAGCTCAGTCACCAGGGAGGAGCTTGGAGTAGAGTCGCTACTCCTCCACATCGAGAGGGGCCAGCTGAGGTGGCTTGGGCACCTTTTTAGGATGCCTCCTGGACGCCTCCCTGGGGATGGTTTCCGGGCATGTCCCACCGGGAGGAGACCCCGGGGAAGACCTAAGGGACGCTGGAGAGACTATGTTTCTCGGCTGGCCTGGGAATGCCTTGGGATCCTCCCGGAGAAGCTGGAGGAAGTGTCTGGGGACAGTGAAGTCTGGGCATCTCTGCTTAGACTGCTGCCCCCACCCTCCTCGATAAGCTGTGGAAAATGGATGGATGGACGGAAGCAGGAAATATACATGTATTCACAGCAAATTTCTTCATCCCCTCACCACACTGAAACAAAATCAGTTCATGTCAGTCATAGTCAACCATCCTCCAGATCTGCAAAGCAAGCAATTCAAGCAACCAATTTAATGCCGTCCCTTTAATCCCAATAATATATTCTAGTCTCTATAGTACGATGTCATGATCAAGAGTATCAAATGCAGCTCCGAGATCTAACAGGAAAAGGACAAAGGCCAGAACAGACACCAGGACAGAGACCAGTCCTTTATCTGAGGCCTTGAGAAGACCATTTGTAACTTTTGGCCAGAGCTGTCTCAGGCAATAAAACAGAACTTTGAGAAACTCTACAAGACAGGTTCGCCATCAGAGATAACATCATTGATCGCCACATTAAAATTTCTTCTTTTATTCAATTCAGTTCAATTCAATTTATTTTTGTATAGCCCAGTATCACAACAACAGTTGCCTCAGAGGGCTTCAAGATGTTACATTGGTCAGAAAAAATAAGAACAGTGAATAAGCATAATGTTAATATGACAATATTCACAGTAACGAGACAAAACAAGCAACCACCGCCTTAGACCCTCACATCCGGCAAGAAAAAACTCCAAAAACCCAGTGGGAAAAGAAGAAATCTTGGGGAGAACCACAGTATGGAGGGATCCCTCTCCCAGGGACGGACAGCTTTGGCAACAGCTAGCATGAGACAATAAGAAGTAAAGCCTACGACTATGTTGAGTACAGTCCGTTGGACGGTCCAGCACAAGAACCACGGATCCCAGTAGTAGAACCGAAGCCAGTCCACGGGCAGGACCGGGCATGTCCGTGGCACTGCAGCCGCGGACATGACCAGGAAGCTCAGCAGGGGCGTATGAGAGGTTTCCCTGGACACTGGGGAGATTCCGGTGGTGATCATGGGGGGAGGCATTCATACAATTAAAATATTCATGTTCTGACTCAATAAAAAATGCTTGTTCTGTAAATAGTTCCTTTACTATTGTGACCAAAAATATTCAAATTTTATTTCTGAGGCTTTTGTGTGAATAAATAATCATTTATATAACTTTTAAAATATTCATGTTCTGACTAAAATAAAAAAACAAAAATTGTATCATTGAGACTGCTCTGCAAATAGTTTTCAAATGAAGAATCAATATAGCAACTTCTGAGCAATCCATATCAATTTCAGACTTAAAATAGTGCACCAATTTCTGCCCCAGCCCGTTTCCAGTTAAACCACGCCCACTTCCGGTTTAGACCACGCCCCCTCCGAGTACAGATACGGATACAGATAATTTGGATGGGTAAACAGATACAGATACAGATAGTAGTGTACTCGCTCATCCCTAGTCTAAACCCAGCTCACGTTCGCTTTTATATACAAGGTGGTCTCGTTGCGCCAGGTATCTGACCTGACTTTGGCAGATCTGAATGAAGAGTGGAGACGAAACCAGCCTCTGTGTAAAAACAACTGTTCAGTAGGTGTGTATGCAAGTGCATGAGTTAAGAAATCCAGCAGGAGGAGGAGGTGATCCAATATGTCGATTTGGGAGATTTCCCTGAGTAACAGACAGGCCAGAGGAAATCATAAGGTCCAGAGTGTGACTCAGCTAATGTGTGGGGCCATTAACTGGTTGCATCAGGTTGAATGAGTTAAGGAGACTAAGAAATTCATACATTTATTACTAAATTAGCTCAGGTTGATGCCAATGAGGTTACACCCACCTGGTAAAACCCGACAGTCTGCCAGCTCCTTAGCGAAAGCCCATCTCACTCAAACCGTCTCAAATAAAAGGTGTTTGTTTTTCCCGCCCAGAACGCCCATCTAACATTAGCATTATCCATTTAGTTCACTGTAATTACCTGGAATTATTGGTAAAATACCAAAGCTAATATTTTGTGTTGCTTTTTAATGAAGCTAATCATTCACAATGATTGACTCTCCCATATTTTCTGAAGAATTGAGTTTAATTTTAGTATTTCATTCAAGAAGAACAGAACGTTACAGTGAAACTGTTTTTGTTTATTTATGTTTTTTTTGTTCTCAAACAGTTTATGAGAAAAAAAAGAGATTAATAGATTTTGCAAATATTTTACATGATGTCCAAGTGAGTAGATCTTGCTGGTTTTAAGTGATTGTTGATTCTCAGTCTTATGGTAGAAGTCATCACATGCTTCAACTGTCAAAGTTAGTCAAGATCAAAATGTAATACCTGGAATACCAAATATTAATCTCTTGGAACACTGTATAAATTACCTATAGCTGTGGTTCCATTGACAAAAAGGAATCTGATTATTTTAATAATTACTTTAATCTGATTGTATTTGCATCTCATGAATGCATGCCACAAACAGCAAGTGTCACAGTGCAAAGCATTATGGAACTGATCCACTGAAATGAATGGAGTCACATCTTGGTACAAATCAACCAGCACAACATTCCACTTTATTCAGTGTTCATGTAAACAGGACAGTCTGATGCTAGGATGAGAAGACTGAGAACAATGATCATGCCAATACAGCTAATGAAGAAGAGATTTCAACTTCTCAAAGAACAAGACCAAGCAGTCTGCAAGTTTTCAAGTTTTTGTTGATGCCCCCCCCCCCCCCCCCCTTTACTTTCATTGCCTTTTACTTTTTGATTTTTCTCATTATCTTTCTTTTCCATTTTTCTTTTTTTAATTCTTTCTTTGGGCTGACTGAGTTATTTTCGTTCCATTAGGTGTTTTTTACTCATTTTTCAGAATCAGTGTAGATTGAAAAGGAGCTAAAGAGTCACGTAAGGCTGCAGATGTCTAACTTTCACTCCTTTTCCATCACTTTGTTTGATTTGTTGATGCAGTGAACACTTCCACTAATAGATGGCAGCAGATTTGACCAAATTGCATTCTCTGAATACATCAAGCATGCACACACACTCACACACACACACACACACACACACACACACACACACCAGTGCTGAGTGATTAGACCTATGTTAAGCTTGTTTATTGATGTGTTTATAAATAGTGTCTCCTTGGTAGAACATAGATATAGACATAATAATCACTGTTCAGCGATTGAACTGAATGATTCAGGGTGATTTTTGGTGTATGTGGGACAAGTTTGTGGTTGTAGCAGTTCAGTGCCTTTCTCACACTTATATGACATGGCATGGCCGGAAGTCATGCCATAGCATAGCTGGATTCTCCTCGGAGCAACAGCCTCACTGTCAAACAGCTGATTTGTGTGTGCTTCCTCTGCAATCCTGAATTCCACATTTATCAAATCAGTATTGTCCTTATTGATTCCAGCTCTCTGTCTCTAATATAAATCTGCCAAAACTATCCCATTGTTCATTGATTACATTTGTTTGATTGTTCAATCTCCCCAACATCTTCTCTCATGTTGCTGCTTCCATCATCTGAGTCTTCCACATATTCAACCTGGGGATTTGGGGATCTCTCCAACACTACAGAATTGTCCTTGCACAGTATATTAGGCCAGTTTTTAATATTCTAAAGATATATATTTTTTAAATTAGGTACCATAGTTTTGTCCCCTAGGACACAATACTAGAGATGTGGAAAGGTCACAGTTCAGCCATTTACCCAAACAATTTAAGTTTCCCATAAGATGAAGGCCATGTGACTCTCTTAGAGACATCACCCTCATTAGTGTGGAGTCAGTCTGTTATTTTCTGACATCTGACACTGCTACTGTTGGTTATGACTTTACATCTGGTGGTTGTTTGATGACCCGGGTTTAAAAGTTTAAGTGTTTTTCCGACACACATTACATTTTGGCTTATCTTGCACGTCATCCACAGAGAAGAGCTTCAAAATGCTGCTCCACGTCCTTTGAGTGAGCATTTTATGGTGTGTGTGTGTGTGTGTGTGTGTGTGTGTGTGTGTGTGTGTGTGTGTTTTTCCATTGCTAAAAGCTTTGATAATGCTGTAAATACGATATTCCAAATTAACTGGTTTCCTTGGTAAAGATAGGGTAGGCGATGTTGTCCAAAAGCACTTTTTGTCATACTGAGTGAAATGCTCCTCGCCCCCTAGGAGAAGTCAATACATTATGTGTACGGAAAAAGGTGCGGAAAAAATCTGACAACTGTAGCGGCCACAGGACTCCGACCAATCGTAAGGCGCGGACTGCTCTTAAGAAACAAATGAGATGCCCCCCCACCCCCTCACGTGAAAAATAGAACGAAGCAGACCGGGCGTGCTGCATAGCGCGAGCCGCGGCCCAGCGTTCCCCTGCGCGTTGTGTGCGGGCAGTCAGATAGGTTAACATGGGAGGCGATCAGAAACTCCGTGCGCTTCCGCGTCCAGTTCGTTCCCCCGTATCAGCTCCTCCAATGGGGTGGGAGCTGGGTGGAGCCTTGGGGAGATGCTACATTCGAATACATGCTAGTTTTACAAGATCGCCAACTCTAGCTTTAACTGGTGACCGACTTCCTTTAGCACTTTCTGCTGATGCTGCTAGTCACAGTCCATGTTTAAATCAGACTCATAAAAGGTCTGACAGCTTTTATTCAACAAGGGACGTGAAATAAACCCAGTCGCCAAATATTAGGGAAACCAGTTATTCCAAAACACCGGCTTCTAAATGACTACACTTATATTGTGCTTTTCCTCTGCATTAACAGACCCCAAAGCGCTTTACACTGCATCAACACATCTACCCATTCACACACCAGTGGTGGTGGCCGCCATGCAAGGAAGGCGCTCAATCCATCCACTGGGGACAATTTGGGGTTTAGTGTCTTGTCCAAGGACACTTCGACATGCAGACAGAGGGAGACAGGAATCGAACTAACAACCTCCCAATTGCAAGACGACTGCTCTGCCCACTGAACCACAGTGGCATCAACTAGACACTTCTCCTCCGCTATTTAACTGCTGCGTTCAGGTGACGGGAGCTACTGGGGAAAACTGAAACTCGGTCGTTCACATGAAGGCAGCGGTGACAGCTCGGACTCATAAGGCACACAGGAGATAGGTGAAGGCAGTGTGCACGTAGGACGCTCTCAGACAGGTGTGAACCGGCTTTCGTCATTCACTTAGAATCAAACGCACGACTCGTTTATTGAACGTCACAGCTCTAGTCCACAGTATATCAACCATCACCTCCTCCAGACACCACATCCCCAGGCCTGTTTTTAAACAACAAAGGACTCTTTTATCAGGAATTTTAACAGTAAAGAGGAAACTCATTCCTCCATGTAGAAACAATGTCTCAATCATAACATAAAAAAGAAACATGATCGTTCTAAAAAAGAAACTGCAGGAGTGCTCAGAGGAGATGGAGGAAGTCTAAATTAACTGTTCATTATGAGATTTTACAGCAATAACTCAAAATTTATAGCTCAGTCAAACAGGCCCGAACTTCCCATTTCTCCAGACAATAAAAACAACCCCCGGTTCCTCTTCTCCACCTTCAACATTTTAACAGGCACTAATTTTAATGAAGCTTTTAAGGTGCCGACAGAATTTCTCTGTGAGAACTCTGCAGACCACTTCAGAACTACAATCATGGACATCAGGCCCAGTCTTTTACCCCAACAAGTTTTATCGGTGAACACAGCTGAACGTTGTCCATGCCTGAGGAAACACTGGACAGATGAAGGACTCTTGGTCCAGTTTTCTCCAAGTTAAACCAACAACCTTCCTTGTAGATCCCATACCCACACCACTTTTAAGATCTTTTTATATATTCTTTGAGGAACAGATTTTAAACTTTTAGCTCAGATTTTAGAAAAGTGTGTTTTTATGCAACTTCAAGCTTTTCTTGAAGCACATATAGCATGTTTGATGTTTTCCAGTCAGGCTATAAAACACTGCACACAACTGAGTCTGCACTTTTAAAGGTTTTTAATGACCTGTTTTTAGTTACTGACGTTGGTGATTCTGCCATTTTAGTGCTTTTAGATCTGACTGCAGCTTTTGACACAGTTGACCACACAATTCTTTTAAATCGCTTAGAAAACTGTGTGGGTGTCAGGGGGCATGTGTTAGAATGGTCTAAATGTTACCTGTGTGAAAGATCTTTCACAGTTAGACTGGGAGACTCCACTTCCTCCTCTTGCCCCCTTGATTGTGGAGTACCTCAAGGATCTATTCTTGGGCCTCTTCTCTTTTCTTTGTACATGCTTCCACTAAATGAAATTTTTCACAGGCATGGAGTCTCCTGTCACCTTTATGCGGATGACAGCCAGATCTACATGCCAATAAAAAGAAGTGGTGGTAGCTCCCTGACACCCTTACTCATGTGCTTAAATGATGTCAAGGCTTGGCTGGACCAAAACATTTTATGTTTAAATGAAAGCAAGTAGTCCATGGACTACTTGAAAGACCTCGGCTCTTTTAAAGAATATGTTCATCCCTCAGCCACAAGCCTTGGTGTCATTGTAGATTGTGATTTTAAATTTAACAAGCAAATTAATGCTGTGATCAAGGCCGGTTTTCTATCATCTCAGTCTTTTATCCAAAGTCAAACCGTTTTTATCGAGCACAACTTTTGAGCAAGTCATGCATGCTTTTATCTCAACACGTTTGGACTACTGCAATGCACTTCACACAGGCATAAACCAAAACGCTCTTCATCGCTTGCAGTTAGTCCAAAATTCTGCTGCAAGGCTTTTAACAGGAACCAAAAAAATATGACCACATAACACCTATTCTTGCTTCTTTGCACTGGCTTCCTATTAAGTTTAGAATTGACTTTAAGATCTTACTGTTTGTTTTTAAAGCTTTGAATGGACTGGCCCCTCAGTATATCTCTGACCTCATTCAAACCTACACTCCTGCATGATCACTGAGGTCAGACGGCCAGCTTAGACTCGTAGAGAGAAGAACTAACCTTGGTTAGTAACCAGAGGAGAAAGGGCTTTCTCAGTAGCTGGCCCCAAACTGTGGAACTCGCATCCTCTCCACATTCGAAAAGCCCCTACTGTGGAGTGTTTTAAACCTCATCTTAAACCACTCTTTTACTTGCTGGCTTTTAACACAGCATGAATTGTGTGGTCCTCTGTGTTTTTGTGTTTTCTTGTGATATATTTTCATTGTTTTAATTGTGTGTTTTTTTTTTGTTTTTTTTTTACTTATTTATTTTAAGTGTTTTTATTGTTCTGATTGAGTTATTTCTCTGTTTTATATGCCATTAGATTTTTTATTCTTATGTGCAGCACTTTGGAAACGTCTGTTGGTTAAATGTGCTATAGAAATAAAGTGGATTGGATTGGATTGGATAAATAGCAGACAGACTTGATTTTTGTTTGAGCAATTTTTTAAGGGTTATTTAAATGATTTGTCTTGTCTGAGTCATCTTTGACAAATCATATAAAAAAAAGAACTGATATAACAAACAACTCAAAATATTTGCATTCAAGATTTTTTTTTCAAATTTGAACCTCCAACATTTTGACATTTAAAACCAGGTGACTGTTCAAAATGATTTTTATCAACTTTTATCTTACAGTTGAGTATTTACAACATCTCATCCCCTAAATTGGGTGACTGTGGCTCAGTTGGAAGAGCAGGTCGTCTTATTGCCGGATCGTGAGGGCGTGACATCAAGTATAAAACAGACCTTACACTTCACCACCTTGTTTGATTTAATGAGGCAGTGGACACTTCCACCTCTAGATGGCAGAATATTGGACTAACGTCACAGAACCTCACAGAACTCCAGCTTTAAATATGTCAAGTTTTAACATCCTGTTCAGCAACAGGAATTTCCCACAATTTTTCAATCAAAACTTAAGCCTAAATGAGTCAAACTAGCTTCGGACACTAATTTGATCACTTTTTTTTTCTCTCTCTCTGGTAGGTTGAAGTAAGTTTATTTTAAAAGTTTGTAAAGCTGAAATACTTCTGTTAATTGGATGAATTACAGAGGTCGGATGTTTTCATCTGAATGTTCTGCCCAGTTTGTTGGAGAGTGTGGTAAAGACGAAAAAGAACAACTTTGAAATGAGGCTGATGTCAGTGTGTTGGTTGATTGTGATTTGAATGAACACACAGCTTCCTCTTAGTTGTCCTCCACCATTTATTGCAATTAAGAAAAGTGTGGAACAGGAATTCTTATCTGGTTCAGAAAATCAAAGTTAACAAATTGTTAGTTTGCAAAAAAAAAACTTCCCCAGAAAGAAAAAGGTTTAAAAAAGAAATGAGTTCATGTGCTGCATGCTCCTGAATGATTGGTCTAGATGTGGGGGAGGAGCCGTGGTTTAGACTCAGCTCTCCCTTGGTTGGTTGCTCAGGTTGCTCCCAGCCTCCTGCCACTCTTCTTTTCATCCAATCAGGTGGAATCAGTAGCCTGTAGAAAGAACTGCTCCCTAATATCACCTCAGGTTATCAGCACATGAAGACTAAATGTGTTATAAATCAATATCATTCCAAACCAATTCCCCTTTTCACACATTTTGAAGGTGTGAACGTCCTTCATTAGCACATCACTATGTTTAACCCTTCCACCGCTTTTCTAGAGAAAATCAATGCTGTCTTTGATCCCCCAACGTCCCATTAGCGATAGAGAATCCGTGTAAGCTTCACACACCTTGACTGGGTAATTTAATCATATTTTATTCCTTTTTTTTCAGTAGTCTTAAAGCCCACTACACACAGAATCCCCATGTTCTCCCCAGTGTATCAGACTAAGGAGTAGAGTTTTGCTAAGTGCTCCAAGGTGTCCTAAAATTCCTACCAGCCATTGGCTGTTTCTGCTTCTAAACCATTCATTTCACCATTTATTTTTGTCTACAGATGCACCAGCAATTATTGCTAATGGGCCAAATCTCATGGCTTTCCTATTTTCTAACATGAAATCTGGATTATTTTTTTTTTAATTCATTAAATTGTCCTTGTATGAGAGTCTTCCTCCTAAGCTGTGATTGTTACTAATAAAGAATTGAAGGACACAAGCCGGTCATTAAGGAAGTGTTTCTTGTCATTGTTGGCAAAGTAGTTGGCCTTAGACGTTGTAGACTTGTTCCTGACTGTGATAGTCTGGTCGGCGATAGTGAAGTAGTTGTAATTGACGAAGGAGTTGCCACTGGCGTTGGCGAAGTACTTGCTGCTGGCGATGTCGTTGTTCTTGGTCTTGGCGAAGCTGTTCTTGTTCACGAAGGAGTTTCTGCAGGCGATATGGTAGTTGACGATGGCATACTGGTAGACCGTCGATCAGATTTTCTAGATGGGGTGTAGACATCAAAGGAGAATATTGAGAAAGACAAAATCTGGACACTCACTAGATGCATGGAAACATCAATCCTCTTGAGGTCTACATGGAAGAACATTGACCTATTACGACAAAGGTAGCCAAAACTCTCACCAAACAAACCATGTACTGAAGCATGAAAGAACAAAGACTTTCATCGTTCACAAAGACAACATTCATGTTTATTGTAATAAATTAGTTTATGGATCTTTTTTCATTTGACAGATTCTTAGTTCTCACCAGGAAGAGGTTCTGTGTTACATTCATCAGTGTCACAACACTTGGCTGCTACTATATAACCAATTTCGCCTTGAAGCAAAGGAAAGGTCCGCTCTCCTGTGGTTGGACACACGGCGGACTTTGCACAGCCTTTGAAGACTCTTTGTGTTGGATTTACTCCAGGTCCACTATCTACAGAGTGAAAATTTAGTTAGCGATAGTTGGAAAGCTGAAAGAATGGTCCACAACTCTTGAATTTCATTGAAGGAATTCTGCAGATGAGGAAAAGTCTACCTAGAATGGTGGCTGTTACACACATGGTCTCTGAGGAGCAGGTCACAATGTCTGTTCTCAAGCAGTCATAATCTGCGCAATGCTGACATTGGAGGGCTTCAGCTGGAGAGAAAACCAGTCAGATTCATCTTGTCAGAACACACGGTGCTTCAGGTTTTCAATGCCAATATTCAGTCTTCTTTAATCATATCATTTTTGAATTTAGAATCTTCTTCACGTCAAAAACCACCTGCACTTTCATATTGCGGCCATCTGAAATGGTTGCTTCTGGTCAGCATAAATTAACTTACCAGTGACGGACAACGCCCAGAGCAGAGTCAGAGAAAGAAGCAGCTTCATGATGAAGAGCAGGAACAGAACTGAAGTGTAGCTTCCTTCAAGTGTGACACCAGATAATTCTCCAACTTCATTTATACCCTAGACTCCACAATGAGAGGGCGTAAAGCAGTATGATGACAATAATAATATACCACACCCCATTTAATTGAATGCAAAATGTCCTTCATTTGATGAGACATTATTTGTTTTTACCCAGAATAGATGTCAGAATTTGCTCACTCATACGTTGGTCACCCACTGCAACTCCACCCAATTCAAAGTTATTGTACTCATGTGCTCATCCTTTCTCTATCCAATTCAAACTTGCCTTCAAAATGGTTCATTGCAATTAAAAAACAGGGATTAACCCAATCCCTGAACGCATATATATATATATATATATATATATATATATATATATATATATATATATATATATATATACTTATTTATTTATTTATTTTTTTATTTATTTATTCCCCACACAGAAACTAAACCACTTCAGTTCAGTCATGATCAAACCGTCAAATTTTATACAGAGATGAATAATCGACCCTCATTCAATTATGATCTCAGTGCTTTTTTCTTGATGTTTAGTGTCTCGTTTTTACTGAATGTCAGATTTAATACAGTATAAAGCATTATGAGAAAAGTTACATCAGTTTTGCAAAGGCCCTTCATTTGAATATTTTGAACATCATCAATTGGTTGACGGCCACAGTCCGCCAGATCTGGACATGTGTATCAGTCCTCTGCAGTCCTCCTCATGAAGGTCTCACGCATTTTGGTCATTCTATCAATGAACTGAATACATTCTTGAGTGTTCACGCATAATGTTCTATATTAAGAGTTTTTATATCTTCAGAGATTATAAGATTATCGTCTCAAGCGTGAATGCAATTTCTAGTTCAACCTCCTGAATTCAATGGCAACAAAGTCATCAGGTTTGTCGTTTCTTCAATCAGCAAAATTTTGACAATAAAAATGCAAAACAAAGTGTTCTAAAGGCAATAAAATGATATAAACAAATGAATGCAAGTAATGGATTTTTTGAACCATTAAACTCAACATGTATTTTAGCAACAAACAAATAGAAGCCGACATTCAGAAGAAAGTGTAGAAAAAGAAAAAAGCCGCTTGCTTTTGGAATTAAACAGAACATAATACAAACAACATAACTGCCAATCATAATCCACGCCCAGTGTAAATTGAATCAAATTGTACCCTCATTTGTTGAAACATTGTTTGTTTTTACCCAGAATAGATCTCGGAATTTGCTCACTCACATGTTGCTCACAGGCTGCAACTCCACCCAATTCAATATTGCCTTCAAAACAGTCTGTTACTCTTAAAAGAACAGCGATGAATCCTGTTTTGGGTATGCTCCTCAGCCACCTGCTTGAGTGACCCTGGTTTTTTTTAGGCGCAAGTGGTTTTGGCCCTCACAATGGCCACATTCAGTGTTTTCCTCACTTTTGAGTGCTAATGCCTCACCTGCCCTACACAGAGGGTCCCTTGCTTTCAGCAGAGCTCTTACCTCAGCGTTCAATCTGGGTTTCTGGTTGGGATTTAGCAGGTTACTGTCCTGGTGGTAGTCACATCATCAGCACACTTGGAGATGTCCAGTTCCACCTCTCCTTCATTGGTAGTTGCCTCTCTGAAGACCTGCTAGTCCATGCACTAAAAGAAGCCCTGGAGCACAGAAGCTGGATCCCCGGGACACACAGTGACTGTCCTCTTTGACGGCATGACCTGTCTAAGCAGGGGGCGGTACGCTGGCACCAGCAGGATGGAGATGTGGTTGGAGAGACCAAGATGGGGGCAAGGGAGGGCTCTGTATGCACCCCAGTTTGTGCATCAACATTTTCCACTTAAATCTCACTTCCAAATACCCTCCAACTTGTAAAGGTTTAACGGGTCCAGAAATGAACTGGTAAAGTTCAGAGACCGTCCCCCGTGTAGGTCCTGCTGATGCAAGTCCGTTACATAAAGGATGTGTAATGACAGCAGCTCCTAACAAGACACAGTGTGTCCACATAGCTGAAAATGCAAAGTTAGTAAAAAGAACAACATTAAAATGGCAAAGAAAATTTAAAAAAACAAAAAACCTACTAAACTTTTGGAGCATGATGCTAACAGTGAGGACCGAGGAAGCTAATGTAGCTATTATGGATCATTTTGACAAGACATCATTTGATCAGTGCTCATTGACTAAATAAATAACATTACCCTGAGGAAACAGAACTCAAATTAATGGGTCAATCAAAAACATTAAATTGAAGAACAAAATGTTCATCCCGTCTGACTCCTCGTTAAAGCAACATGTCAATGCAACATGGCCTGAATCCACAGGAGAAGCACACACTGTCACAGAAATGCCTTTTTTGACACTTTTGTTTTGAGTCCAAATTAAAATATATGTTATTTTTTAAGTCATATTCCAGGAAACTGAAAATTTCTGAAATTTTTAATTCAGTTCAGGAGAGAGACAAAAAACGACTTTGAGCAAATGGCTAAATAACTGAGTAATTTTCCAAACACCGTTTATGAAAGTCTTCGTTTAACTATACCCTTAGAGGTGGTGCCCTCCCGCCATCATGGACAGAGGTATTTAATTCAGTTCTGCAAAAATAAGGGGGGGCTGATAGGATGGATTGTAAAAACTATAGATCAAGTACTCTTTTAAATAACTATACTATATAATGACTAGACTCTAAATTGTGAGTAGCAATATTGGCAAGAAGTGTAATAATGTTCACCTTGATGGAAGAGAACCAGACAGTTAAAGGAAAATGGCAATTTGCCTTTCAGAATAAGATATTTTGCTCATGAGTCCTCGTGAAAAAAAAGTCTTCTGAGGACGTTTGTCATAGAAGCTTCAAAATATCATTAGGTGTTACGCACAAACGTTGTGTGTGAGGTAATAAGTCACACAGTATGGATTTTATTAGCCATCAATATTTAAACTCAAATCCTATTTGACTGTGAGTTGTATTGTCACCATTTTCACAAACTGAGGCCGTTAGTGTCTAAAACTTCAAGTGTGACTGCATTGTAAACCTCACAGACTGAAAGAGAACCAATTTTCCTGTCATAAATGTATTTTCTTCATTTATTAGAGAGGGTGGGGACCCTAATTGTAGCATCTGTTTCTTTCTTATTTCACAGTGACTTTGACCTCAAATTAGACCCCGTAAACTTGAGCCGAAACTCACCAAATTTAGCATGCAAAACATGACCTGTGGACTATTTCATAAAAGGGAAAAAAAATTAACTCCATCACTGCCAAAATGTACTCTTTAGTACCAGCTAGATACACAAAAATGGCCGTCACGTCTTGTAGGAATGACGGAGAACTCCAACCAACACTATCTCCTCTGTCTCCTCAAGACCTAAACATCACTGCCTAAACATTGCTGCCCTTCATCCGGGGTATCCTCAGTGGGCCTTGGGGTGCTGGGCCCTGGGTTTGGGTTCTTCCACTGCCCCTTTTCTGTCCTTGCCTTCACTCCTAATGATACAAGACAAAATATGTTATTCAACTAAACTATCACTGAGCAACCATTGTATTACAGCAGTTTCACAATGGCATGCAAGCAATAGCTAAATTACTCAACAACTTCTGTTGGTGTCATCTCGACTTTAAAAACTTTGTTCTCTGCTATCCATTTATTCCTCCTCACTGTCAATCAGTAGGTATGTGGAAACAGTAAAGGTTCTCCGATGGTGTGAAATAACTTCTTCCAGGTTAATATCCATTGTTCAGTCCAGGTACCTTCCTCCTAAATGATGATTCACCTGCTTTTAACACTATTTTGATTCATGCATACATGGCCGTGTGGGGCAGTCGCCATTGAACTTAATCCAAAACACCTTTTTTAATTTGATCAGTCCAGCGATTGTCAGCAATAACAGGAAATGTAAATTCAATCATGACGCATGGCAGTCCAATGGGGCGATGATCTGCAGGCCTTGGCGGAGCGAGTTTGTCTGTGTGAAAAGGGTATAACCTGCTTTGGCTAACAGCTCAACAGTAATTTATTAGCGATTCACTATAACATTAAATATATTAAATTATTATTTGCTTTTATTTATTATCATTGATCTTTTTTCAGGTTCAACTAAAAAAAAAAATTCAATGAAGGGGAACTGAAAATAAAACTCAAAATAATGCTTATTAAATTTGCAAATGATGATTATTGGAAGCCGGAGGATATAGCAGAAGGTGCTGGACAGTGGTAGAGACAAGACTGAGGAGTAGGTGTGTGTGTGTGTGTGCCAGGACTAGAGTGGGTGTGCAATTGGTTGTGCATGTTTGTGAGAGGGAGTCTCACATGCGCTTTGGCAGGATTTGGCCTCAGTGGGCCTGGGGGTGGTGGGGTCTGGGATCTTCCCCCGCATCTCGTCTTTTCCTCCTCCTGATGTGTGATGGGTGGGTGTTTCTTGGGTTAGCTGTTCTCTGGCTGTGGTTGTTGTGTGACCTTTGGGACGGCTGCTCCTGGCTTGTCCTCCGCTGTTGGGCTGCTGGAGAACGTGAGTGCCTTCTGCCACCAGCAGTAGGATTCACAGCAAATGAAATGGTTCCATTCCTGGCTAAAGTTGAGGTGATCACCACATTCCCTCATCCCCAAATCATCAAGTCCCTGTTGTAGTTGCTCAGCATGGTGAACTTTTATAACCCCATGCAGCTCACTTGATGCACCCCCTGTACAAGGCTCTGAGGAGTGGAAAGGCCAAACAGATCGTGGAATCGTCCCTGGAAAAGATCATGACACTAAAGAAGGCCAAGCCTGTGCTCTCAAACATCGCTATGCTGGCACATCCATTCTCAGCAGTGCCAGTCGTACTCACCACAGATGCCTCAGATTATGCAGTGGGGTGGAATGTGAACAGTGGGTGGATGAAGCCTGGAAGCCTCTTGCATTTTTCAGTAAGTAGCTGCAGGACAATGAAAGGAAACATAGCATGTTTGATCGAGAACTTTTGGCTCTTTTCCTTGTCGTTCATCACTTTATGTTTCTGCTAGAGGGTCAGGAGTTCACTGCCTCTGTGAGCACAAACCCCTCACCGTCGACATGTCCAAGACTGCGGAGCCATTGTCGGCAAGGCATCAACGCCGCCTCTCAACCATCTCAGAGTTCACCACAAACATTCAACATGTTGCTGTTAAAGGAATGCAGTCACTGACTCAGTGCAGCTGGGTGTGCATTATGCTGACTCGGAGATTCAGCACGTCGGCACATAGTCTGCAGTTGAGCACTGGGAGTTTTTCTCCTGAAATGACAGCTGTCATTCTGGAGCATGGAAATATAGATCACTGACTGTACTCCCTCATCTGTGTCCTTACCAACCTCCCCAAACTAAATATAATAACGTAAGAAATCAGATTATCAAGAGGAGCCTTACAGTAATAAACTCAACTTGGTAGAAAAAAAATTCTTTGGCACAGTACAGCAGCCAGATCCACATTCTGCTGCTTTGAAGCAGGACAGGACAAAAAAAGAAAAAGAAAAGGAAAAACTGCTCTCAGACATACCCCAGAGTGAGCCTTCTTGCAAAGCGTTACCTCTGTATCCCTGCTGCCAGCTCACCAGAGCGTCGTTTCATCACTGGTGGCAATACTTTATCCTGCTACATTATCTGTCAACAGCGTCTGCTTTCAAGCTAGATGCTGTGGACAGACTTGTTTTTTGCTTTGGCAAAATAAATAAATAAATAGATAAATAAATAAATAAATAAAATCAATAAGGGTTGCCTAAATGATGTGCACCAACTGTCACAAACCAAGGTGAACATAGAAGCAGACAGAGACAGACGTCAGACAATCACAATCAGGTACACAGAATTGCTAACAAACCAGGACAGACACATTGGGGAGACAAAACTAATTATACTTGGATAGAGGGAGGAGATGAGACATGATTGGCAGGCAGGAACATCAGGTGAGGCAGAGGACCACAGGTGGAGGACATCAGACCAATGGCACAGGAGGATGGGAGACTCCAACAGGGTACAAGACACAACACAGGAAACCAGTGGGGCTAATGAACACAAGTAATGGACACAGAAAGGGGACAAGACTCAGGACAGACAGGAAACAGGACTCACAGAGTGCCATGACAGCAGCTCCACAATGTTGCACCCCAGCTTTTATTCAGATTTCTACCTCCAACATTTTGAGATTTAAAACCACTTAACTGTACAAAACAATTTGTTATAGATTCCCTTTTACTTTATTTTACAGTTGAGTATTTCAATGTCTCAGGGCCTTAATTGAGTCTTTTTGTTTGTTTTCGTTTGGGTTGTCGAATCTACCTCCACAAACATTTCATTGCATGTTTGCAGTGTTGCTCTTTTCACTTTACAATAGGATGACTACAAAGGCATTATTACAGCCTAGTATCAATCAATCAATCAATCAATTTATTTTTGTATAGCCCAGTATCACAACAACAGTTGCCTCAGAGGCTTCCAGATGTTACATTGGTTGGTAAAAATAAAAACAGTGAATAAGCATAATGTTAATATGTCAAATTCACAGTAACAAGACAAAACGAAGCAACCACCGCCTTCGACCCTCACATCCGGCAAGAAAAAACTCCAAAAACCCAGTGGGAAAAGAAGAAATCTTGGGGAGAACCACAGTATGGAGGGATCCCTCTCCCAGGGACGGACAGCTTTGGCAACAGCTAGCATGAGACAATAAGAAGTAAAGCCTAGGACTATGTTGAGGACAGTCCGTTGGACAGTCCAGCACAAGAACCACGGATCCCAGCAGTAGAACCGAAGCCAGTCCACGGGCAGGACCGACAGGAGTGTCCTCCCGGTCCGGACGGAGCTTGTTCGTAGGCCCTCGTAATAATGGAGTCAGCAACTGAAACTGGAGAAGACTCCCCCTCGAAGGGGGGGACAGCAGGTGAAAAGCAATGAACGGACTAAAGGGAATAACATTCAGACATTAGAGGATAGGGCTCAGTGCACCGTACTTCCCACAGCATTCTAGCTCCTAGGGCAGCTTTGTGAATAGTTTAGTATTTAAACTAGTATTTAGTTAGTATAGTTTAGTTTAGTTTAATTTAGTTTGGTTTAGTTTAATTTTGTTTAGTGTAGTTTGGTTTGGTTTAGTTTAGTTTAGTTTAGTTTAGTTTAGTTTAGTTTGGTTTAGTTTAGTTTAGTTTAGTTTAGTTTAGTTTAGTTTGGTTTAGTTTAGTTTAGTTTAGTTTGGTTAGGTTTACTATAGTTTAGTTTGGTTTACTGTAGTTTGGTTTGGTTTACTTTAGTTTGGTTTGGTTTGGTTTAGTTTAATTTAGTTTAGAATCCCTAGCTGACCTGATCATAGGCTGCATCGAAGAGAAACGTCTTGAGCCTAACCTTAAATGTGGAGACTGTGTCTGCCTCTTTGACACCACTTGGAAGCTGGTTCCATAAAAACGGTGCCTGATAGCTAAAGGCTCTTCCACCGAGTGTCCATTTAGAGACTCTAGGAGTCACCAGTAACCCTGCATTTTGAGAACGAAGTGCTCTGATTGGTTGATAAGGCGTTAAAGCATCTTGGAGATAGGTTGGAGCCATCCCATTTAGGATTTTGTAAGTGAGGAGAAGGATTTTAAATCTAACTCTAAACTCGACTGGATTCCAGTGAAGAGATTTTAGAACGGGAGTAATGTGTTCACGTCTTCTAGTTCCAGTTAATAATCTGGCGGCCGCATTTTGAACCAACTGAAAGTTTTTTAATACACTTTTTGGGCAGGCTGCGAGAAGGGAGTTGCAGTAGTCCAATCTAGTAGAAACAAATGCATGGATGAGTTTTTCTGCATCGCTTCTAGGTAGAATGTTTCTTATTTTAGCTATGTTGCGCAAGTGGAAATATGCTGTTTTACAAGCCAGGTTGATGTGTGCTTTAAAGGAGATATCCTGATCAAACAAGACCCCGAGGTTCCTCACAGTAGAGGAGGAGGATATACTGACGTTATCTAAGGTGATAATCTGTTCGGATAGACACTCTCTCAGTTTATGGGGGCCTAGTATAATGACCTCTGTTTTGCCAGGATTAAGACGGAGATAGTTCGTAGTCATCCAGGATTTAATTTCTCTGATACAGTCACTGAGTCTGTCTATTTGATTAGTTTGATCAGGTTTCATAGATAAATACAGTTGTGTGTCATCTGCATAGCAATGAAAATTGATATCATGACTTCTAATTATGTTCCCTAAAGGAAACATATATAACAGAAATAAAATTGGCCCGAGCACATACCCTTGAGGAACCCCATAACTGACCTGGGAGCACGGCAAGGACTGTTGGTTAACGTGAACAAATTGGTACCTATTAGATAAATAGGATTTGAACCAGCAGAGGGCTTTTCCTCTGATGCCAACCTCACATTCTAACCTCTGCAGGAGAATATTATGGTCGATTGTATCAAAAGCTGCATTGAGGTGTACTACATGCAAATAATTCATATCCTAAGTTCAACTTGTTAATCTTGTTTTCTTCAGGTGACAGTCACTATCAAAATACTTTTAAAGCTGGCATCATTATTGAATTATATCACGATAGATATCGATATTGATTAAGATGAGGGAAATTATTGTGATATCACTGCCATATCATGCAGCCCTATCATCCAGCATAAAACAGACCTTCCATTCTTATTCCGTCACTTTGTTTGATTTGATGAAGCATTTTAAAATGTCCACCTTTAGACAGCAGAATGTTCGACCAAATGTCGTTGTCACAGAGTCCCAGTTCCAAATACATCATTTTAACATCCTGCTGAGCTATTTGCTGGAGAAACTTTATCGGCCTTATTTTGTAATTTAATATATTTAGAGTGGTTAAAGAGGTCGGGAGGTTTTCACCAGAATGTTCTGTCCAGTTTGTTGGAGAGTGTGGTAAAGAAGGAAAATAACAATTTTGAAATGAACAAATGAAAACGAGTAAAGAAAGCAAGGCCGATATCAGTGTGTTGGCTGATTGTGAGTAGAAGGAACACACAGCTTCCTCTCAGTTGTCCTCCACCATTTATTGCAATAGAGAAAAGTGTGGTACAAGAATTCTTACTTGGTTCAGGAAATCACAGTCTACAAACTATTAGTCTGCAAGAAACTTCCCCAGAAAGAACAATGTTTCAAAAAGACATGAGCTCATGTGCTACATGCTCCTGGATGATTGGTCTAGACATGGGGGAGGAGCCATGGTTTAGACTCAGCTCTCCATTGGTTGGTTGCCCAGGTTGCTCCCAGCCTCCTGCCACTCTTCTTTTCATCCAATCAGATGGAGTCAGTAGCCTGTAGAAAGAAGTGCGCCCTAATCCTCAGATCCCTTTATAGTGTTATCAGCACATGAAGCGGAAATGTGTTACATCAATATCATTCCAAACCAACTCCCCCTTTCACACCTTTTGAAGGTGTGAACCTCCTTCATTAGCTTATCGCTACGTTTAACCCTTCCACCACTTTCCTAGAGAAAATCAATGCTGTCTTTGATCCCCCAGCATCCCATTAGTGATAAAGAATACGTGTAAGCTCCACACACCTTGACTAGTTCAAACTGTTGTGATTCCTATTTTTCCAGTAGTCTTAAAGCCCACTACAGACAGAATCCCCATGTTCTCCCCAGTGTATCAGACTAAGGAGTAGAATTTAGCTGAGTGCTCCGAGGTGTCCTGAAATTCCTACCAGCCATTGGATGTTTCTGCTTCTAAACCATTCTTTATTTTTGTTTACACATGCACCAGCAATTATTACTAATGGGCCGATTCTCATGGTTTTACTTTTTTTCTAACATGAAATCAGGATTTTTTAAACCAATCAAATTGTCCTGTGGTATGAAAGTAATTGTCCCAGCCAGTGATTGTTGCCAGATTGGAATTGTAAAGAATGTAAGGACACAAGAGAGTCCTTAAGGAAGTGGTTGGCATAGTAGACATAGTTGACAATGGAGTTGGCCTTAGTAGCTGTAGAATAGTTGCTGCATGTATTTTTGTGGTTGGTGATAATGAAGTAATTGTAATTGAAGAAGTACTTGGCGTTGGCATTGGAGAACTAGTTGTAGTTGACGAAAAAGTTGGCATTAGTAGTTGTAGTATAATTGCTGGCGATATGGTTGGAGATACAGCTGTTGTAGTTGAAGATATATTTGGCGTTGGTATTCGCGTTGGCGAAGTAGTTGTTGTTGATAACGAAGTTGGCGCTGGCGTTGTTGAAGTAGTTGTTGTTGGCGGTATACTCTGCGTCGTTGTTGGCGAACTTCTTGTAGTTCATAAATCAGTTGGTGCTGGCGAAGTGGTCGTCGAAAGGTACCTGGTCTATGATGGTAAATAGGTCGGTAATAAGGTTTAGGAGTTGTAGTTGGTTCAGGTGTTGTCGTTGTTGTTGGTTCAGGTGTTGTCGTTGTTGTTGTTGTTGTTGTTGTGGTTGTTGTGGTTGTCAGCGAGCCATCATTACACAGATGTCCTGCACAACAAAGGGGTCCACTGACTTCTCCAAATGGTGCCAGTAGTGGAAACGTCCCCAGGTCGTAAGTAGCTCTACACGCATTTTGAGAGATACAACCACGGACTGGAATAGTCTCAGAACTGGTTGTTACTGTGGAAGAAGGAAAAACAGAAAATGAAACAAAGTTTTGACAGTAACTTGTGTTGAACACAGAATGTTGTTTTTTGGACACATGGTAGAACTGTCAACCACCCTGCTGTTACATTTTTGGAATAATTTGATTAATTCAAAGACAAAGTGAAATGGTGAAGCAGCCCACAAATTGAGGAGCTCTCTTTTTGTTCAGGGGTCTTTGTTTGCCCCGAATGTCTTTCTTTGGTCTGGATCCGTATGGGAAGCGTACATGTAGATTACTCTGAGATGATAATTTTGTGTCTAATCTTCCTGAAAGGAAGATTTTCTGGATGGATTGCAGATATGAGAATATTAAAAAAAAAAAAAAAAAAAAGCTGGGTACTCACCAGTTGCCTGAAAACAATAATCCTCACCAGCTTCACACACAAGAGGATTATAACAACCAGAAGGCCCACAAAAGAAACAACTTGTAGAACCAATTCCACTAAGTACCGGTGCTGAAATATGAAGAACAAAGATTTTCATCATTCACAAAGAGAACATTCATGTTTGTTATATTAAATTACCTTCTAGATCTTCTTTGATTGACAGATTTAACTTCATTCATTCTCACCAGGAAGAGTTTCTGTGTTACAGTCATCAGTGTCACAGCATCTGGCAGCGACCAGAAAACCTTTTAGTCTTTGAATCATTGAAAAGGTCTGATCTCCTGTGGTTGGACACACGGCATACGTTGCACAGCCTTTGAAGATTCTCTGGGATGAACTTCCTTCATATCCACCATCTACAGAGTAAAACACGAGTTAGTGATAGTTGAAGAAAAGCAGACAGAATGTTCCAGGTCATGTATTTCATTGAGGAATTCGAGAGATGAAGAAAAGACTACCTCGGAAAGTGGCTGTTACACAGTTGGTCTCTGAGGAGCAGAGTACTGAGGTTGTTGCATAGCAGGCATCATCTTGGCACTGCTGACATTGGAGGGCTTCAGCTGGAGAGAAAACCAGTCAGATTCATCTTGTCAGAACACACAGTGCTTCAGGTTTTCAATGCCAATATTCAGTCTTCATTAATTTAATCATTTTTGAAATTAGAATCTTCTTCACATCAAAAACAACCTTCACTTTCGTATTGCAGCCATCTGAAATGGTTGTTTCTGGTCACCGTAAATAAACTTACCGGTGACGGACAACGCCCAGAGCAGAGTCAGAGAAAGAAGCAGCTTCATGGTGAAGAGCAGGAACAGAACTGAAGCGTAGCTTTCTTCAAGTGTGACACCAGATAACACTCCAACTTCATTTATATGCTGGACTCCACATTTAAAGGACGTCAATTTTGTTCTTGCTAATCTGCAATTCAAAGCAGTTTGATGAGAATAATTGTCCACACCCCATTTAATCGGAAACAAAATGTCCCTCATTTGATGGTTAGTTTCCCATTGTCAGTTTTCACCCAGAATAGATCTCAGACTTTCCTCACCCACATGTTCCTCACCCACTGTAACTCCACCCAATACGGAGTTGCCTTCGAAATCGTTCATTGCAATTTAAAAGATAAATAAATAAAACAGGAGTTTGCCCTGCAGTGTAAAGCAATATGATTAAAGTTACATCAGTTTTGTAAAGGCTCTTTATCTGAATATTTTGAACATCATCAATTGGTTGACGACCACAGTCCTCCAGATCTGGACATGTGTATCAGTCTTCTACAGTCCTCCTCATGAAGGTCACACGTGTTCTCTTCAGTGTACTCGATGGAGTGAAATATATTGTTTAGTGTTCAAGCAAAGTTTTCTAGACTGAGGTCTTTAATATTATTAGAAAGTATAAGACTCAATCGTCTCACCTGTGTATATATTTTCTATTTGATGTCATTTCATCCCACCGAATTTAATGGTTTCTATGATCATGAAAATGTTTAGGGGAAAAAATGTAAAATGAACAGAAGATGAACAAATAAATGCAACTAATACTTATTTACCATCGAGCTCAACAATCACATCATGTTATTTATTTATGGTGTGCTGTCTGTGCTTTATTTTTTGGACCTAATATCACTTCCATTATTTATATTTAAAAATACATATTCTTAATACAAATGCGAATTATAGGTAGCAACCTCCCACCGTAAAGCTTAAATATTTACCATTATATCCCAAACTATGTAATTAAAGAACCTCATTACGAGTTAACTTTACCAGCTATGGTTGATAATTTGCACAGAAAGACCTTCTTTAAGTGTTCTTGAATTTAAAATAAAAAAAAAAAAAATAATTGAATTTGAATCTATTCAGAGATAGTAAGACTCAGTCAACACTCAGTCAAAAGTATAGAAAAAGAAAATGCAGCATGTCTCTGGACTGAAAAACAAACTAATGCCAAAAAAATAATTGAGAATAACAATCTACATCCAGTTTAAATTGCACCAAATTATCCCTCATTTGATGAGACATTGTTGGTTTTTACCCAAAATGGATCTCAGAATTTGTTCACTCACGTTGCTCGCAGGCTGCAACTCCATCCAATTCAACATTGATTTCTAAATGAACTGTTACATTTAAACAAAGAGGGATTAACTGTTTTTCATCCTTTTTTTGTAACATGCAAAGCCAATCTATTCACATCAAATAAGCCCCCCCAAATACACGCGCACACACACACACACACACACACACACACACACACACACACACACACACACACACCACAGACCTCTCATCAAGACAATCTCAAGAACTGATCCACTGCTGCAACGCCAAGTATTGTGGTGTTTAACATAATTTTCTTAACTGCTGTGAGATGGGCCCAGATGATATGTCGTTTTATGATATGTTGTGACATTTTTCAGGGACAGAAGCGGCATCATTAATTCGAACCAAGGCCATGGAGACTGGGATCTTTATCTTAAAGATTTCACTTCAAGTGTGAGATATTTCTTTCCAGAATCCACCCACGATGTAGCGAGCATACAAGAAAGAGGCCTGGCTGTTCAGTGGTCAAAGATCTATGTTCAGAGATGGAGTATTCCCTAAAAAGCTGCAACAATGCCTTCAAGTCAGTTGAAAGACCAGCATCTGATGTAGCCAGGGCAGACCTGAAAAGAAACAACAGAGAAGCCAAGGTAGCTTATAAGGGGAAGATTGAAGATCACATTGCTGAAGATAATCCTAGAAGGATGTGGCAGGGAATAAATCGTATGTTAAACTACAGAAGCAGAAACCAGGTGACAGCTGGGACTGTTGCCTTTCTGGCAGAGGATCCAAACCGCTGTTTTGCCCGCTTTGAGGTGGTAAGACCCTCAGCTGCACTTACACCTGCTGTCATGAAGTGTTTCGAGAGACTGGTTTCTCAGCACATCAGGGGCTGTCTGCCTCCCACTCTGGACCCCCATCAGTTTGCCTTCAGGCCTAACCGATCCATCGAGGATACTATCCGCTCCACACCATGCTGAGTCATCTGCAACACCCGGGGAGCAATTTGAGGATGTGTTTCCTGGACTTCAGCTCAGCATTTAAGCCAGGGATGGGCAACTGGCGGACCGCGGGCCACATACGGCCCACACCCTCACTCCGTACGGCCCTTAAAATATTTTTTGAATATGATAAAAATGTGTCTTTTGATGCACTGATTCAGTTGTAATGACATACTTTGGCCACCAGATGGCAACATGAATGGTGACGCCCTTCTTTCCAGCAGTGTTCTCCACCAGTGAGGAAGGGTGAGACAGAGCCATGGCAACGGACGAGAAAAAAAACAAAACTAGACCGGGAAAGCAGTTAAATGGGAAGCAGAATATCTGTTCACAGAATTTAAAGGCAGACCTCTGTGCTCAGTCTGCTCAGAGACCTGATCTGCAATGAAAGAGTTTAATTTAAGTCGCCGCTATAATACGCTGCACAAAGCAAAGGCTCCCTGCCATTCGCCTTTCAGATGCATTGATTTGTATTTTTCTTCTATTCATGGAGAATGTTAAAATGTAAAGAAAAAAAAAAGTGTAGTTTAAAGATTCACAAAATAAGTTCTGTAATTGCAATTAATGTTATGTTTTTCTGTTGGTCCCTCCCGTCTTTAAAAAGGGTCGATTTGTATGTTTTATTCATAAGAGCCCTTTACACAACCTGGCTCTTGGGCGCTGCTGGTTTCTCAGCTCTGCAGCAGCCAGACCTCCATTCTGCTGCTTCCATGCTGGACAGGACAGGTTCAAAAATAATGATAATAATTTTATTGATCAGTCTTAATCGCTAAAGCAAATAATATTAATCTGAGGAAACAGAGCTCGAATTACTGGGTCCATTAAAAACATTTCATTCAAGAACAAAATGTTCACCTCCATCTGCCTCCTCGTTAAAGCAACATGGCAATGCAACATGGCCTGAATGCACAGGAGAAAGTTCTTCATATGAGGCAGTTCAAGAAGCAACCCCCCCTACCTAAAAAAAAAAAAAAAAAAAAAAAAGGCAAGGCTCATATTACAATGAGGAACAATGGCAAGGATAGATCAAACATTATGAAACTGAATGACCTAAAACTGATTAAAATGCTAAAATGTCTTAACTTGACGTAATTAAGAAACACCCAAATCGAAAAACAAGTCAGTCAGCTGGCTATTATCTCATTAGGCATTCTTTCTATTGTATCTAATGAATAAGGCTTGTTTGCCCACCCAGAACACCTTGCTAACATTAGCATTATCCACTTAAGCCTGCTCCGATTTCTTTTAATTATGGACAAAAACCAAAGGTAGCATTTCACATGTTGATGTTTTGGTATGGCTAATTGTTCACAATTATCAACCCGCCTATGTTTTCTGAAGAATTCAGCTCAATTTTAATTTAATTTTAATTTCACCCATAGAAGTGTTCTTCAGGCATACTGCATTTGGATTTTAATTGTTGGAATATCGAGAGTAGGTTTACTGTGTTGTTGGGGATTGCGGGTATCACCAGGAAGCTGTTCATTCGCCATGTGTGTGTGCACGCATACAGCAGGGGGGAGACCAGTCCTCCTCCCACCAACCCTCATGGAGGGGGAGTCATTTGAATTTCCAGCCAAGCTTCAAAGCCCACCTCTGAGAGGAGGTGATGAACTGTGATTGGTCAGATTTCGCAGAAACCGCCCAGCCCAGTGCTTCCCCCGGCCCCCACTTCATGAGTTGGACCGAGACCTTCGAAGAGGAAGGTTCTCCAGCAGACTTCTTCCCCGACCTCCGAGGAGGCAGGTAGGGACCTTCCTTGGTCCCATAGCCGGCTAGCCAGCACTGCTAATGGCTAACAAAGGAAGGATAGGCCCTGAGACCAGGGCCTAACCAGAGAGGACCCTGGCACCCAGCATCCAGGCTTCCCCACAAAGGACCACCAGAACAGGAAGAGGTACACGGCCTCTGCTCTCATGAACTGTTCTTAAGACTCCCACAGGAGAAGCGACCAGTTCTTTCAGCGTGAAGCAGGATCTTCGGCCTCCAGCCATAAGCACATGGCAGGCTGACCGACCAAGCCAAGCACCAGTCAGCCCCAGCGTCTGACTGCCATCTGGGTCCCGGATCCACTCCTCCAGCCCCAGCGTCTGACTGCCACCCGGGCCCCGGATCCACTCCTCCAGCCCATGCCAAGGACACCGCGGAAGAACCACGGCAGGAACGGGTCTTCAACACCTCCACCTTCTCCTGCTGCACAGCCACAGACAACGTTAGCAGGGACCTGCTAGCCGAAGACAAAGAGCAACCACCTGGCTAGCACCGAGCAGCTGGCTAGCACCGAGCGACTCTTCCTCCAAAGACAATGGAACGTGGGAACTATCTGGGCTTTAGCGTAGACAGGTTTTGCCAAGCGTAGAACTGTTTGCTTTTATGATGTGAAGTTAATCTTGGTACTGAACTGTAATGCTTAAACCTCCAGCATCACACCAAAACATCACCTGGTTAATCCAACATCGTCCACCTGGTCTGAGGTGATGGACAACACAGATCATGTAGACTCCTTTTGAATTGGCTTTTACAAAGTTGCACTTGAGAGAGAGGAAACAGGCCTCACCCCCTCTCAAGCTCTCCTTTGTTACTGAGCACATGTGCCAAGCACATCCTCCGATCCGCCATTTTGACTGTAGTCTTCGGCTGGCCGCCATTTTGATCTGGAGTCCCCTCCCTGAGTCCTCCATTCCATCTCCATCTCACAAACCATCTCTCTCTCTCTCTCTCTCTCTCTCTCTCTCTCTCTCTCTCTCACACACACACACACACACACACACACACATTCATACAGACACGACTTGTATAGACATGTAGATAGAATTGTGTGTTTGCTTTTACTTTATTGTTAATAAATATAATCTTTGGAATCATTTGTGTCGTTGGTGTTTTCACAGTTATGAATGGAATGTCGATCTCTTCGGTCCAAGAACTCCAGAATCCTACAGGTTTTACTGTTGAAATTGTAATTTGTTAATAATCAAAATATTAATCCAAATTCCAAATTGATAGTTTAACCAAGTTTATGAGACTGATTACAACAATTTGGCTATCTTTTCCTACGAAACGTAGGTGGTGCCCCGAGGTTTTCTGGTGACATCAGATCCAAAATTCTTTCATTAATAGTCATCGTTGATAATCATTAATAAGTTGAAATCACAGCATTATTGGTGCGGCTCATGTGAGCCAGAAGAACCTTAATGCTGTGAACCCCAACAGTGTACAAGTCTCTTACAGCTCTTACTCATTCACTTGGCCACAAGTACAAAAAAAAAGGTTTGGCCCCAAGATCTGGAGGAAAATCCTGATTTCTTATAAGGGGGGGTCATAAACAAGTTGCCAGGTTCTCCTCAAATGTGTTTGCAGATTGCTTGCCACACCCTGACTGTATTTAATTGGCAGCTTGTTCCGATCAGCTATGACGGGACTCCAAGAAGGTTGTTAGGCCCACTCATCTCAGCAGGACTGCAAGTTAAGATAGGCCATTCAGGCAGAGAGCGTGCATGGGAAGCCCAATTGTAATCAGAAATATTTCGTAGAGCGATAGATCATCAGGCAGCTGCAGAGTTTTGATTTTGTATTTATTTATTTATTTATTTATTTATTAGAAATTGGATCCCCATTAGTTGTCACCAGGGTGACAACTAGTCTTTCTGGGGTTCATAACTGCTTAAAACAATCATAAATTTAGTAATAAGAACATGAGTAAAGTACACTAACAGTGAACAGAATTGACAGAATAAACAATCATAAAATGCAATACATAAAACCATTAAACAGTAGAATACAAGAAAGAAAAAAAAAGTAAAAGGAATATATACACTCAATTAAATAGAATGAAACCAAATAGAACAAGGCAATGATATAATTAAAACATAAAACAAAAACTAAAGATGCACCGACGATACAATCAAGCTTTAATCCATTCAGACATGTAGGATGGCATCTATGTTCTCTATGTTTGGTATATTTTGTTTGAATTGATGTCTGTTTTGATTGATGTCTGCTTTACAAAGTCGCTATTTAGATGACTTTTCAATTTTGAATTATGGTTTGCATGTTTGAAACAAATAAATTCATTCATTCATTCAACTTAATAATGATCGTGACCATAGTTTTGAAAGTTTTTATGTTGTTCTCCTTTCTTACAGCTAAAGGTAACTTGTTCCACATATTAGCTGCCCCAGGGCCGGTTTTAGCTATGGGCAATGTGGGCGACCGCCCAGGGCGCAATCCATGTGAGGTCGCACTGGCGCCGTGTGCACGAGAAAAAAAAAACAAACAAAAAAACACCAATATTCCAGACTTGCACTCATTTCCATGTCAAGTTAGTGGTGTGAGTGCTGGGGTGCCCTCATTTGCCATGCCATACAGCTTGTATGTCCGTTCGGCTGTCCGGGAGGTGGGGGGGCAACGAGCGACTGCAGAGGGGGGCGGTGGTGCGCAGTGGCGCGGGGAGGGGGGGATTGGGGGCCAGACTGATGCCAACAGACACTGCTTCAAAATTAATTGTATTTCATAATTAATACAGACCCACACGTAACTGACTGGGTTATGTGGAAAAAAAAAATTAAAAAAAAAAAAATCTACGTAAATTTGTTTACGTCACGTGACTCCGGACTCCGGTTGATTTACGGTGAACCGTGACCGGAAGGTGCTGGCAAAAGGCAATATTTTGATCATGGATCCAAGTAAAAGACCAAAGAAGCTATCAGGAGCCCAGTTTAGAAAAAGAAGAAAGGAAGAAGAGGAGAAACAGGCAAAAGATAAAGGTATGCATATTTTTATGAGTGATGTGAATGACATTATTAGCCATTTATTTCCCTGTTGCTAAGCCACAGAAGACGACTGTATCTGGTATTTAGTTTTGCTGAACTACCAACTATTGTAACTGCGGCATCATGTCATGCAACTAATTTCACCCAGAGGCAACCTGGTGTAGTTCGTGTTTGGACGATTCTCGCCCAGGGCGCAATTGTAGCCAGAACCGCCTCTGAGCTGCCCTGTACATCACTGTTCTTTGCATTGCACCTGTTTTAGCCTTAGGAAGAGATGTGTAATCTGCCATATGGCGCCGAGTCAAATGAGTATGGCGTTTATGAGCATAAGTAATTTTTTCATACAGAGGCCTAGGTTTCATTTTTATCCGTATATTCTGAAAAAAAATTCCAAGATTCCTCTATAATCTCTTCTCCAAATTTAGCCATGATAGACTCTGATGCATATTGTCAATGTGTGTCCAATATGGGCAGCGAAGAACCAATCGTGGAGCTTTGTTTTGCAGAACCTGTAGTTTGTGAATATCTTTTTTTGTGGTACCCGACCATTTGACTGAGCAGTAATCCAGATGAGATAGCACTAAAGACAGGGTGACATATTTGACTTATGAGTCTGTCATGAAATAACCACATCATCTAATAGCAGAGAGCTCTTCCCATTTTTGTCACAATCTTTTCAATGTGACTAGTCCAGCTCAGATTATCATCTACAGTTACGCCAAGGAGAACAAACTTATGCACCTGCTCCAGGGGTATATTATTTAC